>NW_026897159.1:67500-300430 GCF_033153095.1 Gastrolobium bilobum | reverse complement strand
ACCAACCTAGCACTATTACCCTAAGCACATAAGCTCGGCTGGGCCTGCAGCTTATGTCTCAGTTAAGCACTAACCAACACCCCAAGTGTCTTACACTTCTAATACTACTCTTACTCAACGAAACAGTGGGTCCCAATTGGGTTGTAGAGCACCACTATTTAGAGGAGGTTTGAGTAATATTGGTGGTGGGAGGTAATCATGCGCTTAATAATTTTATTCCTTTTAAGGGTTCATTTTATTAAGGGCTTATTAAGTCTCATCAAACGCATTAATATATTATCATTCTAGTCGTAACCTATGTCATGCATCTAACAGTTTAAACTAGTCGCAATTGGACTTGCATAATAATCATACAAACGCGATTTAGTCCAACTCATGCATACTAGACGTCATAAGCCATAAAGCATACATATCGCGATACTCTATCTTATGCATACTAGTCGTATAATAACATACATGCAAATAAAACAGTTTTATTTTGAGATAGTCATGGTGCTCGCTCTTTTGTCCATCTTGCTTCTCAAGCCTCGGCTTCTTGTCGTCTATACGCCACTAGCCTAATTTCTCTAATTACAATTAAAGAAACTCCAAAACATCTTGGAGGGACAAAATTTAAATTACAAAATTTAAATTACAAAATTTTGAAATTTAAATTACATCTCTTGTAAAAGAGCCCAAAATTACAAATTAATTTAAAATTTAAAATTTCAAATTTCGGGCACCATGACCATCCTCTTCCTCTTTTGCACCTGAAATGTTAGATAACTCACAAGTACAAAATTATTATCATATAATATATTTTTCACGTATGTCTTGATATTTAACCATTAAATATTAAAACATAATTAAAATTCTAAATTTTCCTTAATTCTTCAATTGGCCGAATTAAACAACAATTTATTTAATTCAAATTTTATTGATTCTTTCTCAAAGAACATAAAATTAAACCATGCATGTAGCCATAAATCTCAATATGGCCGAACCATATACAAGCGTATATGATTCAAATTTTCAAAAAATTTCATGCCATGTTTCTGAAAAATTCATGAAGAAAAATAAGAAAACAATCAAGGTGTTTAAAACACCTTTCATGGTCGAACTACACCTTTCAAAAATGTGTTTCCTTTTTAAAACTTTCACAAAGTAAAAACAACCATGTATACATATGGATTCATGAACATAGCATTCGAAATAATATGTTCATAAAAACGAAAACTTGAACCGTTTAAAGTATTGTAAATTAAAATCCATACGTAAAAATTGAATCTTTAACTTTTAAAGAAATTTTAACCGTGAAAAATATGATCACAAATAAGGTACCTTCACCCGTCTATGGTAAAGCAACCGGGCTCTGATACCACTTGAAAGTTGGAAATAGCCTTGAAGGCCGATGCATGCTGGAGGGAAAAACAAAACTTTTTCATTGCGGAACACACATGCATTCAAGATCATGCTTTAGGAAAACTTGATGTTACCTTGTTCGTGAAAACTCGTGATGATCAAGGTAGGTCTGAAGGGTTCAGACCCTCTAACGTTAATCCACACCACCCACTGCATCTAGGTGCAAGAACTCCTTCTTGTGAAACCGCCAAGTGATCACTACAATGAGGCTTGCTAAGCGCACATTGTGTGAAGAGAAAGGCTAGGTAAAAGTGTTTGAAAGAGTGAAGCTTTCAATGTGAAAACTTCACAAAAGTGGCGCAGGAGAGGAGAAGAGAATGTCTTCGTTGGTTTTTTAAAAACCCTAGAAGGAACATATATAAAGTGGCGCACAAGAGGAGCCTATTTGTTAAAAACAAATCAGATTTTTAATCAATAAAAATCCCTTCCAAAAGGGCGCTCCATCGAAGAGAGAGAGAATAGGATTTGTTGCAAATCAAATCTCATCAAATCTTGCCAACAACATCCTATCATATCTTTATGATATATTAGGTTCAAAACCTAATCAAATATCTGATCATAAATCATCATATAATCAGTTATATGGTGCGCCCCATATAGCCTAAATAATGACCAGATACATTTGAGTAGTTGCATTCAAACTTGAATCAAATCACTCAAATATTCTCCCAACAGATCGTATCTTCTGGAGCTGATTCTGATGACTAACCAACAGCCAAATCAGCACCCCAAATCTTCTTAGATTATGTCCAAAAGATTTCCTCTTGATATGTTCCAACAAGATCTTATCTTATCCCTTTGTTATGAAACAACTTTTCATAGCCAATTCAAATTCGAATTTCAAACATTTGATTCAAACTTTCAAACACTTAAATTTTAAATTCAAATTCAAATTCTAAATTCAAATTCAAATTTCAAAATTCAAAATTCAAATTTCAAAATTCAAATTTCAAATTCAAAATTCAAAATTCGAAATTCAAAATTCAAAATTCAAATTTCAAATTCAAAATTCAAAATTTAAACATTTGATAATTAATTTAACTAATTAAATTAATTAGTAATGACTTGGACTATCCAAGCCCATTACAATGATCCATGCGCCCTCCACCCTTTTAGGTGGAGTTCCAAACAACTTCTTGGGCTAATAACTATTATTATGCCCAATACCTTTAATGCTAGAGCATCTAGACAATTAGGTGTTTGCGTGTGACCCATTAGGTCCAACATAGCCACTGAAATAAATGAGCCTGGGCCCAATAAGCCCACAACCCATCTAATGACAACACAGAGCACTAGCAATGCTTTGTTGCCCCAGAACTAGTTAGATTAATGATTTGATCATCCTATTAAACATATTTGGTTGCCGTATGTTTGTCCCTTCGTCTCGGTTACCTTCCCATAAAACCTAGGGTAAAGAAACGTATCATCCCTTGCGGTTTAGGGTTAGCTTTTTATGAAATAGGGAGTCTTCAATTTACTGACTCTAAAGGCAGATCATCTTATGATCTCTTTTACTATGCATAGATTCCCGAGTCACTGTAAATGTCATCCCGATTTCTCCGGTTTAAGGATAACCTAATCTATCACAGAGATTTGACGAATTCCTCCAGCTTATTACCCTAGCCCTGTGCCCTATCAGGACAAGCCCAAGAGCATACCTATGAGTCTACATTTTCAGGAAGACGAGGTATACAATCAAGGCATGCCTTCTAGAACACAGTCTAAGTGATAACTTCTGGTCTAAGGAAAGACATACCCAAATATATAGAGACTACTCTAATGATACTATCTATGAGATTTCCTCATAGAGTCTCTTTGAGGGTCCGTTCAGTGCGAGCTATATCCTTATAGGTCCACCCACGACTTTAGCTAAGACATCTCCATATCTGTAGCACATGAGGTCTATACCTTGTATCCATATACAAGTAGATAAGTCGTGCTAGTCTTACCCGAGATTACTGACCCCATTCTTAGTATCTCTAGACTAGGAACATAAAATTAGGAATAAACATCCGGTATTCTTGAATCCTCATGATTGTGATCTCATCACAGATACTCAAGAGATACCTATTTTATTCTACGGGGTTTATCAAGTTATTCATAATATATTAACATTAATATCGAGACAGAATTATGAAACAAGATAAATAGTGCTTTTATTTATTTGCGACAATATTAAAAAGGTCTACATCTATGTCCTTATTTAATCATAAGATTGTCTCTAGGACACCCAAATACTAACATTCACCCACAATTCTATTCATGAATCTCTCCATCTACAACATCATATTTATAATTTACACTCCCTATTAATCTATTTATCACTTAACCATTTAAACTCTATCAATTTAGCCCTCTCATAGTCTAAATTCAACATCCCTCAATGCCTTCCGTATCAAAGGCCTACTCCTAATATTTTTAGCAATTAACCCTTTCTACTCATCATTCTGTAACACTATTATAGATTCAACATCTCTTTCATTCATTTATACCACCATTTCCTCATTATTGACATTTTTATCATGGACGTCCCACTTAAAATACTATATCACTATCCTCACATATAAGTCTCCCCATATGGATAATCTACAAACACAATCGTTCTATCACCTGGCACTACTTTCATCTTTAAACAATTTTCAAAAGTTTTATCAATACCGTGTATCTCCCAAAGATATATCTCTCTCACTTAGCATGCATCTCATATCGTGCTCCAAATCACTCCTTTGAGTCATCAACCTTTCTTAAATCACCAAAATTTTAGTCACTGGTCCTTATTAACATTTCCATCTAATTCCATCACCACTAACTTCTTATGAAAGGCCATCAGGCCACCATCTTAACTACACATTTATTCCTCATCAGTCCCTTTTAATACAACATTCACTCAATTCATCAATATTAACACGTTGCTATTCTGTATCATAAGGCAATAATCACCGACAATCTTCACACTTTCCTTGGAACCCAAAATTCATATCACCACACTTGGTGTACGCGTACCCACATGTCCTAGTGCTCGGAATTCACACCTCAAACTACCTTCTCATGACGTCTCATATACTATATTACACTCGATATATTTCTGTTAACATAAAGTTATCTGATATCCTGTGTTGCGTTCTTCACACGACACAATCCTCCCAATACGGTGGGTAAAATATCCCCAGGTCAAACCCCTCGAGCTCTTGCCGTCCTAAGGGCCCCAGATGTAAATGACCCACCGATCAGAGAATCTGCCCTTATGATTCACGCAGTAATAGGTAATCTACCACCAGTTGCCCCTGTGCTAGGAGCATCACCAATTGTTCCTTATCTGTGCATTTATATACAACACCTCAATTATACTAGCAGTCCCATCTATGCGGGATACTTCCTCGTCTCATATTACTCATATCAAATACTAATAGTCTCCGGGGACATAATCCGTACAGAGATAGCTATACACTCCGGGCACATAGGCCTCACAGAGATCTTCATACTATCAAATCGTATTACATGCACCTAGTGCACAGAGAAGTTTATATTCATAATATATCTGTATATCACCACCAACGTGTACCCAGTACACACCAGATCACACTTGGACCCTGTCCATTTAGTGTCTGTATCATACCCATATATAACGGCAAAATATTTTGTGTATCCACATGGGGTTGTCCCCCATAATCATAGTAGTAGTAGTATATACTCATATCACATATACGTATAGTGCATTATTCCTTCCTTGATTACTCTTCTCAAAGATTGTTTACTCCTTTTACTTAGACTAGTCACCTGACCTGGTTCATATCACAATCTCTATTCCGTGAATCCGGAATTTTTCTCAAAGTTCTGTACACATCTCACCTCTCATAATATAAGGTATTATACTTCCCACATATAATCTCCATCACACCGGGATCTTCTAAACATATCCGTCCTATCACAGATAACTAATTTCACCTCAATCCTTGCACTGGAAATTTTACATCAATCCTTGCACTGACACTTATACCTCAACTCATTAGCTAATCTTACCATTTTCATTTTGACATTATACATTAGCTCTTTTGCCAAACACATAATTTCACACTCTATACACCTTTGACAAATCAGTTCTTTCGCTAACCATTTAATTTCGCACTTTATTACAACCTAGTTCATACAGTAATCACATGATTTCACATTAGGTTGTACATTAGCTCATTCTCCAATCATACCATCTCATCTTATTGGTGTACAACCATAACTCACAATATCATGTCACCATTCTAATCCAGTGCCTGCTACGGCTCACATAAACCTATACTCAATATTATATAACAATCCATCACTTCCATCCTTGGAGGTTGTAGAATATTTCTTACATTGGAAATACCTCCACACTGTCTATCAATCCATATCAAATACCAATGATTTCACAAGCACAATACTATTAGTAGTACCTATATATAGACCACAAGATTATAATTCCTTTACAATTCTCATTACTGTCTTACACTGCCTATACAATTCAACCATACTATTCATTTATCACTGACACGTCTGCCCAATTGAATCGACATCCATTAATTACACTAGTGCCTTCATCGTACATTTATCTTATGTCATCCACGGCGATATTCCCAATTTCTTCCTTCTACTCATATTACATAATTATTTCATCTCACCTACGTTTACTCAATACTAACTCCTTATGGATTTCAATCCCACATTTCAATGCCTCTCAACTTAACACTTCGCTAACATGATAAATTTTCAAATTTTCAATCCCTTAGGATCTGATATCAACATTCCATTTGTTTCTCTACATTAACCATCCTAATTCATTCAAGTGTACACCATCTATCAGGGACGTATAACTTCTAGTCAAACATAACATATTCTAACTCGTAACTAAGCATACCTGTTCACATCTTCCAATATTTCATCAGGTTCTAAGTCACCCACCTTAGTGAAGTCCACTCGCCAAGTCCACCTGTACATAATTGTTTTACCACACTACACTTATACATGAAAATTTTACCGACACTATCTTCACACTATCACTCATCTCAATTATATTTTTGTTATTCACAGTACTACAAGGCTCGCCTCTGCTACTATCGTACATATCATAGATTTGTTTACAACTTTTACTTAAAATACAATTTTCTTTTAACTTTCATCAAAAGTCAGACAAAATATTTAAGTCTATTTTCCTTAAGTCCTTTAATATTCGTATTTTACTTATTGCCATCTCTTGTCCATGGAGCAGTCAACACTGCAGCCATGGCATCAGGCTAAGAACTTACATTCGGTGCTCCAGGGTTGCCACACAGGCTTCTTATGATGACCACACATGTAACACAAATGAATGGGTTGATAAGGCCCACACTAATGAATCACATATGTAATAATCGATAAGAGTCTACATACAACTATGCAGTACATGACACAGCTATACATTACCAGAGTTCCCTAACAAAACTGCTCTGATACCATAAAATGTAACAGCTCGTTGTACACCGGTATTGTTAACATTAATTATGATATTAAGCGCAGTTACAATCACAGCAATTCATTTATAAAATGCGAATAAACTTTTTCTGATTATTATGCGAGCATTTAAAACAATAAAAGCGTAATAATTAAAAACTGTGACCGTAACTGTAAAATCTTGCGGAATACTTATTTAAACTATTTTTATATCTTACTTTACTCATTATAAGTTACTAAGGGGTTCCCATAACCCACTTAGCCAATTTCTCAATTTTACGTTTTTACCTATCCGAACATGGTTCACTAATTATTTTTCTGCGAACGCACTGCGCAAAACCAGACCTTCCACTCTAGTTATTTTTAATTCTTACTTAATTACCTCTCTAGGAAGCTATCACATGCTCAATTCCGAGCTCATTTGATCAGGTTATCGCCGTTTGAAGTTGGACAAGCAAAACTGCCAACCAACCCCAAAACAGCTCAAAACCACTCCCACTCCATGACTTACTGCATACGATCCACTCATCCAATTGCTCTAAACTTTTCATGCTACAAACTAGACACCTCAAAATTCAATTTGATATATCGTACGCTTAATTTGACTGAGAAACGAAGCGGGAATTAATTTCCCAAAAACTACCAGAAACAGCCCCTGCATAAGAGGGTTCTGGATAGTCAGTGTTCAATGACTCTTACAGGGCTGCGTGCAACCCATAAATTTCTCATATTTTAACACCATGTAGGGGACAACTTAAGATTTAAAATGGCGTATGGAACGTCCTTATCGGACCTCAGTGGAGGGAGATATGCTCTCCCGAAGTTCATCTAAAATCTGCCAATTCTACAGAAAATTCGCCAGAGTTTTCTTTGTTTTTCCTAAAATCCCCAAATTTGCATAAGCTCACTAGTACATCAAATGTACCTAATAATCTAATGGGTGGCACACATAAGGACCAACAATGCCTTGGGGCACTTACAACCCAACACAGTTTATATTTATTACACAGTATAGCTCACTTTATAATCCTTAACTTGTTTCAATCACCAAGGTCCAATTACATGCAATTTCTCAACATAAGCATATAATCATGATCCTAAAATAGGTCTAAAGCCCTTCCATCATATTACATCAATATCTATGTATACTTACAACATCTCATGCAAATATTACAACTTACAAATATTCCAATTTATAAATATTTCAACTTTGATTTACAAATTGAAACATAAACTTAACAACCTAAATTGCTAGATTTAGGCAAAACTACATGAACAAAATGACTATGAAACTCATCCTACGTACATATGAGATGTTCATGCTCTAAGTCTAGCCTAGGCCACATGGCCAACAAAATGCAAAATGGTAAAGGTGCTCCCACTAGTCATTCTACGGGCTTCTTGCCCACCGCTCCAATGCCACTACTAGCTCCTGAAATAAAGCCCCCAAGACGGGGTGAGATACGAATATATCTCAGTAACCCAGAGGTTCTAGAGAAAACTCCGCCCAATGGCTCACTTCGATGCATATAAATAATATAAAACAACATCTCTCAAAACGGCATATAGCAAGGGGTTTAGAGAAATTGGGAAATATCGGGATACAAAATACGACGAAGCGGGATGGTAGCTACCAATACCACGCAACGTCCTCGATATATATAAGCCTACGGGTCTCATCCAAGGCGTGTTCCAAGAACCACAACCAAGGTACCCCTTCCATCCATATACACCTGAGACTTCCTAGTGTGCTCCTATCCGGATGACACACCACGACCCTAGGTCAACTGGAACTCCCTCTCGGAGACCTATCCAGTGGAAGTCCGAAACTGCCCGAAGGCTACATTGTCTACTGGCCAGAGACTCGGTACATAAGTACCCTCATAAATACTACATGCATGCTCATACTGTTCTACACTACTCATATATATTTCCTACCATTACCATCAACTGGCATGGTGGAACACACAAGGGAAACAAGCCCTAGTACCAAGAGGTTACCTCAAAATGTTCTTCCACTTAGCTCCACAACAACTTATTTCCTAAACTGGTTATTCAACAGAATGCCTACACAGAGGACATTCTCAATTACTCAAAAGACTCATACAACACATGCCAATTTACAATTTCACATGCATTGATATAACCACTTACCTCAATCCTCTTGGTCCAGGACCAAGGGCAATCTACCGACTCACGGTTCGGGGTTCAAATCGACGTACGACAACCTACAATAACCATGTATGAATCGTTAGTACACGGCAATTCTATCAAAACGCGAAAAACGTCAAAATCCTACACCTACACTAGGTGGTTCGGCCAAACAAGGCATAAATCCAAATTTATTTTTCTAAATTTTCTTTCTCATTTTATTATACGTCCTTACGTTGCCAAGAGGCTAATTCAAGTTCTGTTTTTCCGTTTTATGTCCTTTAAGCATCGTTTTGCTTAATAATTCACTCTAGGTTCCTTTATAACCCTAAATACCATTTATTATTTTTCATTGATTCTACCACTTTCCAACCACCACACAACCAATTTTAATACCATTCAACACTTGTAATATCATCCAATCAACACAAACAACCTCAACTCCCTAAAGCTCTCTATATGGCCGAATTGCCCACTTGGAATTTCCAAAGAATTCTCACTCAATTTTAATCATTCCACACCTCATACAACACCATTATATCAACATATAATCATCCAACAACTCACCAATAATATCTTAACACATTTTCCAAAATTCAAGTCATGACACCTAAAAAATAAACTAAGTTAAAAATCCATATTTTTCACCTAAAATTTTCATGGTATTTATAGCTAATACACATTATTCTAAGACACTTCCATGTACAAACTTTTTCCCAATTGAGCTCTCTAACATCACACATCAAAATTTCAAGGTTTAGGGTTCATGAATATAAACTACAATCAAACCATGTAAATGGGGTGGAAATATACTCACAACCAAGGCTTGATGCTACCCCAAGACTTATCCAAGCAATGGAAGATCAAATGACTCCATGAACATCCATTTTCTTTAAAATTTCTAATCTGAATTTGGCCAATAACTCACCAAAGAGAGGGTTTCAAGGTTAATGGATACCACCAATGTGTTTGGAAGGTTGTTTCCAACAAATTTCAACACAAAAATCACTCGATTTGGTTGAGAAATGAAAGATTTAGCAAGGAAGAAAAATGGAAGCCCTAAGGTGCCAAGGAGGGGGCTGGTCGGTTTTTGCAAGAAGAAAGGAAGGGAAAGTGATGGTGAATAGTTAGGGGTGAGGTGGCTTAAGTGAGATTTAAGTGGGGTGGGTCCCACGCCACCTCACGCGATTTAAAATTCATCCGAACTTTCACTAAACGTCCAAAAATTTACAACCTATTTAAAAACTCTAATTTTTAACATTAACCATTTTCCTTTAATTATACTTGATCAGATGAATCCAGAGTTTTCCGGTCGTTCGGAGAAAACACTTTTTTAAGCTGCTGCGCGCGCCGTTGGCACGCTTCCCTAAACTAACTTAATTCCATCAAATATTATCAGAAATCATATTTCCTAGTTCTATAGACCATTTATAAGTCATATTTGAAACCTAGAGCTCAAAATTAAACTGGCATATTTTACGATGCAATCGTACCGCGATATTTTGACCCGGTAAAAACACTATTCACTGATTTTTCTGAAACTTGCCTAACCACTCAATTTTTCATTCTGAACCCATTTCCAGGATTATTTTTACCATCTGAGATCTGCTACTCTATTTTCATCTTCCTAGGGTTGAGTGTTGGCTAATTACCGTTTTGCCATTTCTTTGTATTTTGGCCTAATCTTTAGGATTTTCACTAATCCTTCACTTAATTACTCACTTAATATTTTAATACTTAATTTAGAATTGTGAGGTGTTATATTTGCGAAGTTCGCGAACCATGGAGGTGTGCTTGTTTTCTTTACTTCCTCTAGTTGTAGGTCGGCGATAACATTGATGGCCAAAATTTGCTCATCGGGGAATTTTTCTCTGATCTTCAGCTCAGGTCCGTCTTGAAGATATTTTTCTTGAATTCTGGAGAGGTGATCAGCCACCAAGTTCTCCACGCCTTTCTTGTCTCTGATTTCAACTTCAAATTCTTGAAGGAGCAGCATCCATCTTAGCAGTCTTGGTTTTGCATCTTGCTTATTTAACAAATACTTTAAAGCAGCATGGTTAGTGTAAACAAATACTTTAGACCCCAGCAAATATGGTCTAAATTTATCAAAAGCATATACAACTGTTAATAACTCTTTTTCAGTGGTTGCATAATTCATTTGTGCATCATTCAAAATTTTAGTAGCATAATAAATCACATGCAACAGTTTATTCTTTCTCTGTCCTAAGACAACTCCTATAGCATAATCACTAGCATCACACATTAATTAAAAAGGTAGTGTGAAATCAGGTGCAGTGATTATAGGGAGGGAGAAGTTTCTCAATAACAGATATCTTAGAAAAGTCTTTGATAAAGCATCTCTAAAAACCTGCATGACCGAGAAAACTTCGAATACCTTTAATGTTAGAGGGAGGGAGAAGTTTCTCAATAACAGATATCTTAGCTCTATTAACTTATATACCATCTTTGGACACTTTGTGTCCTAAAACTATGCCATCTTTTACCATAAAGTGGCATTTTTCTCAATTTAAAACAAAATTGCTCTCTTGACATCTTTGTAAAACACTAGATAAATTTTCTAAACAATTGTCAAAAGAGGGTCCAAAAACAGAAAAATCGTTCATGAAAATTTCAATGGACTTTTCAATCATATCAGAAAAGATAGATAACATGCACCTTTGAAAAGTTGTAGGAGCGTTGCAAAGGCCGAAAGGCATCCTCCGGTAAGCAAAGACTCTGTAGGGGCATGTAAATGTCGTCTTCTCTTGATCTTCTGGAGCTACTGCTATTTGATTGTAGCCCGAGTACCCATCCAAGAAGCAGTAGAAGGCATGGCCAGCTAGTCTCTCTAACATCTGGTCCAAGAAGGGGATAGGGAAGTGGTCTTTTCGAGTGGCTGCATTAAGTCTTATATAGTCAACGGACATCCTCCACCCGGTGACTGTCCTTGTCGGAATCAGTTCGTTGTTCTCATTCCTTACCACCGTAAGTCCACCTTTCTTTGGTACTGTTTGTACAGGGCTTACCCATGCGCTATCAGATATAGGGTAGATACCCCTGCATCCAACAATTTAACTACTTCTTTCCTCACCACTTCTTTCATGGTTGGATTGAGTCTCCTTTGTGGCTGCCTCACAGGTTTAATATTTTCTTCCATTAGAATTTAATGAGTACAAAAGGAAGGGTTAATACCTTTTAAGTCAGAGAAGGACCATCCTATGGCAGCTTTGTGTTTCTTCAGCACCTTGAGAAGTTTTTCTTTTTCCCCGGTTGTCAGCTCAACATTGATGATGACTGAATATGTGTTGTTGTCACCAAGGAAAGCGTACTTCAAATTTGGAGGTAACTCCTTAAGCTATACCTTCGGTGCTCCAAGAGGGATGTCATCTTTCTTTCTTTCAAGTTCTTCCACCACTAGTTCTTTGTCAACTATTTCTGTCTCTTCATTGATTTGTTCTAACTCGAGTAGGGAATTCTCCTCTTTCATAGTATCATCAATTGCCTCTTGCATTATGTCAATCATAAAGCAGTCTCCTCCATTTGATGGATGTTTCATTGATTCAAAGACGTCAATGGTGACTGTTTTTTCATTCATTCTCAGCATTAGTTTTCCTTGCTCCACATCGATCATTGCTCTTGCGGTGGCTAGGAATGGCCTTCCGAGCAGTAGGGGAATCTCAGCGTCTTCTTCCATATTCAGAATTACAAAATTTGCAAGGAAGATAAAATTTTCAATTTTAACTAAAACATCTTCAATTACCCCATATAGTCGTCTGATCGATCTGTCTGCTAACTGGAGAGAAACTGTAGTCGGTTTTAGTTCTTTGATTCCCAGAGCTCTGCACATGAACAACGACATCAGGTTTATACTTGCTCCCAGATCACATAGTGCTTTTCCTACTTTAATATTCCCTATGGCTATAGGGATACTAAAGCTGCCCGGATCTTTCAGCTTGGGAGAAAGTTTCTTTTGTATGATTGCGCTGCATTCCTCAGTTAGGGCCACTGTTTCGCACTCCTTCAGCTTGTGTTTCCTTGATAGAAGGTCTTTCATGAATTTTGCATAATTAGGCATGCTTTCCAGGGCCTCTGCAAATGGAATGTTTACTTGCAGCTTTTTGAAGATATCCAGAAATTTAGTATATTGTTGTTTCTGGATTTCTTGTTTCAACCTCTGTGGGTATGGAACTCGTGCATAGGGAGACGGGTCTGCCGGTTTTGGTTGCCGGTCAAGAGCTTTCTTTTTCTCCCATTTGAACAGCTTCTTCTCTGGGCTGCTCCTTTCTGCTTCTACTGTATCTTCTTCTTTATCTTTCTCAGCTTTAGGTTCGGCTTCTTTCTTCTTTTCAACTGGTGGCTTTTCCACAGGCTGAATCACGATCCCACTTCTTGTGACAATTGAATTACATTGTGCCTTTGGGTTCGTGTCATTGTTACTTGAAAAGGTGCCCTGAGTTCTTTCAGTGAACTGTCTTGAAAGCTGACCAATTTGAGTCTCCATGTTCCGGATCGAAGCTTCTTGATTCCGAAATGAAGCTCTTGTTTCATCTCTGAAGGCATCTGCATTTTGAATGTAGTCCGATGTGGTCTTGGATAGCTGTGCTAAAGCCTTTTCCCATTCTGACGTGGTGCCTTGAGGTTGTTGTTGCAATGGCATAGGAGGGTTCAGCTGGTAGTTTGATTTGCAACTCAACCCAGGGTGTTGGTTATTATACTTCCACCCTTGATTACCATATTGGCTTCTTCCTGGATTGTTCGGGTTCTTCTGATCATACCAGATTCCGTTGACATCAGCGTTTTCTGGTGTCTTTTCAGTTGTTCTCACGTAATCACAATCATCAGTTGCATGAGCCTCTGCACAAATAACACATTTAATTTGAGAATTACTATTAACAGAAGCAACTTGAGAACTATTAAATTGTTTTGTTAAAGCGTCAAGTTGTGCTTATTGTTTCTTGTGCATTTGAAGCATTTGTTCATTTTGGGCTAAGATTGATTCATAGCCGTCGAGCTTCATGATTCTTGCTCTCCTTTGTGTAGCTGGGGTAGGGGCATTGTCAAATTCTTGAGAAGCTAATGATTCCAACAATTCTAGCACTTCCTCTGGAGTCTTTATTTTCAAGGAGCCTCCTGCAACAGCATTTACCAGTGTTCTTGTGTTGGACGTCATCCCTTGAAAGAAGATTCTTGCTTTTTCCCATACTTCAATTCCATGTTGAGGACACCTCTTGAGTGATCCTTTGAATCGTTCCCAAGCCTCATATAAAGATTCACTTTCTTTTTGTTTGAAAGTCGTGATCTCCGCTTTGAGTCTTGCCATCTTTGAAGCTGAGAAAAATCTAGCCAGGAATTTTCTTGCTAAGTCATCCCAACTAGTTATGCTTCCTTCGGGTTGAGACTGCAGCCAATCTCTCGCTTCGTCCTTCAGTGAGCACGGAAATAGTCTGAGCAAGATAGCATCACGAGAAACTCCATTCACCTTTAACATATCACAGTAAAGTAGGAAATCATCAAGATGACTGTAGGGTTCTCTGTGCTTCCTCCAACAAACTGTTCTTTTTGAATCAGTTGTAACAGCGCCGGCTTTAGTTCGAAGTTGTTAGCTTCTATGGTTGGTCTAACGATGCTTGCCGTCTGTGGAACTCGAGCTGGGGTCATGTAATCTCCCAAGGTCCTTGGAGCGAGTTGGTTAATTTCCGCCATTGGTTCCGTTGAATTTGAGGTTTCTTTTGCTTCTTTAGCTTTCTTTGCTTTTGCGTCCTTCCTAAGTTTCCTTTCCGTCTTCTTTATCTCAGGATCAAACTGCAAGACTCGTGGGTTAAGAGTACCACGCATAAACTAAGATCAAGAAGATGAGCAGAAAAATAGAAAAAGACAAAACAGAAAAATAAAATAGAAAAAGAATGCAGAAAAATAAATATGCAGAAAATTTATGCATAATTTTTATGCAGAAAAATATTTTTTAAGGATAATTTTTTTTAAGAATGTATGAAGTACAAAAAAATAAACGTCCAATCTAAAAGTTAATTAGTTACTTCTAATGTTGAAGAATTCGATCCCCGACAACGGCGCCAAAAACTTGATAGCGACTCGGCAAGTGCACCGATCGTGAAAGTAATAAAGTGTACTGGAGTACGAGATCGTTCCCACGAGGATCAGAATTTCAAGCACTAGTTCACTAATTGCGTTTTAGTTGGACAATCAAGAATTGAGATGAAGAGAATGGTGTTTGTAACGAGTAATTATTAAAATTAAAGACAAGTAAAAGCATGCAAGAAAATTCAGAATTTAAAGAATGAATGAAAGGATGGTGTTTGATTATGAATTTAAAACAAGCGTAGTTAAGGTTTCAACTTTCCCCAATATCCTCAATATGTTATGAATTAAAATAGTCAAGAATCTGTTTCTTAATATATTCCCAATCAATTCTATCTGAGTTAATTACGGCTCAATTCCTTGTTACCATAAATCTATGTAATCTTGAAAGAACTCTAGTTCCCCGATTATTCCCCAAGAAAAATGCATTAAGATCAAGAATTACAAGATTGCATAATTACCTTATGCCTATTCCTAGATCACAAGGATTATGATAAATTATCACGTCAGGATTCATGCACCAACATCCCTATTGTCATACAATTCCCCAAAATCATTCTATAAGGAATAAACTCATAGAAAGCAATAAAGACAGATAATTTATTCAATTATTAAAAGAACAGAATTCGGAGACAATTTAATTCATAAACATATTGATTCAATTGGGTTCTATCTACCCTTAACTACATAAAAGACTACTCAGACATACTGAATTGAAAAACAAAAATAAAGAAAAGAGAACCCCAAGCCTCCATTGGTGTGATGTTGACTTGGTTCCTCAGTGTTTCAGCGCTCCGCAACAAGATTCCTCCTTCAAGCTTTGCATTCTTAATTGATCTATGAATGTTCGTCCTTTGGTTTGATCCGAAACTCCTTATTTATAACCATAGGAGTTCTATCTATCATTAAATCTCTTAATGAATTTATATCAGATTTGTAATTGATTTCACAGTTGTTTCTTTTTTGCATTTAATATCTTGGAGATTGATTAACGATATTGAGCTTTGAATCGTTGCTGTGATCTTTCATCACATCTCACTATTGGATTTATATCTTGCCTTGATCATGGTTGATATGTTTCCTCTTTGAATCTTTATAGAATCCGCTGCATATCTTGATCAAATCTTTCCTGGAGTTGCTTTGGCCGTGCATGGACGTTTTGGCGTTCATTGTGTGCGCCAAAACGTTCTTGTAGTGTATTCTTGTCTGCCTTCAAGCATTTTGGCGCGCTTCTGGCCGCCAAAATGTGCTCTTCGAAGGGTTGCTAGTTGCTTCAGGAGCGTTTTGGCGTGTTGTTTGTGCGCCAAAACGCTCTCCTCTAGGGAGTTATGGGTGTTTTCTTCCTTTTGTGCGTTTAAACATCCTTCATGGACGCCAAAACGTCCTACTTTAGCTGGTACACACTTGGAATCTTGCATTCTTGTGGCTTCAACTCAACTTGATGTCTTCTTTTGGTTCCAAAATGCCACAATAGGTGTCAAAAATCCCTTGAATTAAGAATTATAATAACATGTTAGCAAGATATTCAATTACCATGACTTTACAGTATAAAACCCTAATTTCCATGCAATTCATGATATATTTTAAGTATAATTAAGCCTAAAACATGGTAAACCAAGGGTTTATCAACAGACATTGTGGGAATCAGCCCTTCCATGTGCATGCACCACATTTTGCTTGAAGAAGGTGCAAAACCAGTGAGGCAACCTCAGAGGCGCCTGAACCATGCAGCTTTGAGATTTCTTTTAAAGAAAGCAGATGCTAAGCCTAGACTCATCCGGTGGATGTTGCTGCTCCAAGAGTTTGACATTGAGATCAAAGATAGAAGCAGAGTAGAAAACCGGGTTGCTGATCACCTGAGCTGCATCACTTCTCTTTCATCTGACCCTCTCCTTATTCATGATGATTTTTCTGATGAGCAGCTTTTGCAGCTGCAAGGTAAGTTTCCCTGGTATGCTGATTTGGTTAATTACTTGGCTTCTCGAGTTTTACCTATTGAATCCACTAAGGCTCAGATCCTGAAATTTAAAAGTGAGTCTATGTATTATGTGTGGGATGATCCTTACTTGTGGAGATTTTGTAGTGATCAAGTAGTTAGGAGATATGTGCCTGATGTTGAATTTCAATCTGTTTTAAATTTTTGTCATGCATCTGCCTGTGGTGGTCACTTTGGACCACAAAGAACTGCTAGGAAAGTCTTAGATTCTGGTTTGTTTTGGCCTTCTCTGTTTCATGATGCATATGAATTCTGTAAATCTTGCAATAATTGTCAGAGAGCAGGTAGTATTTCCCGTAGGCATGAAATGTATCAGCACCCTATACTCTTATGTGAGATTTTTGATGTTTGGGGTATTGACTTTATAGGTCCCTTTTCCTGTTTCTTTTGGATTTACATATATTCTTTTGGCTGTTGGTTATGTATCTAAATAGGTTGAGGCGAAAGCCACCAGGAATGATGACTCTGCTGTTGTTGTAGATTTTGTCAGATCTAATACTTTCTGTAGGTTTGGCATTCCTCGAGCCATCATCAGTGATCAAGGTTCTCACTTCTGCAACCGCAGCATGGCTGAATTAATGAAGAAATATGGTGTGATTCATAAGGTAGCCACTGCATACCATCCACAGACCAATGGACAAGCTGAAGTCTCAAACAGAGAAATCAAAAAAATCCTTCAGAAAACAGTCAATTCTAACAGGAAGGATTGGAGCAAGAGACTTGAAGATGCTTTGTGGGCCTACAGGATTGCCTACAAGACTCCCATTGGGATGTCCCCTTACCGACTTGTTTATGGAAAGGCATGTCATCTTCCGGTAGAGGTGGAGCATCAAGCATATTGGGCTGTGAAACAATGCAACATGGATCTCATCCAGTCAGGAGTGGAGAGGAAACTACAGCTGCAGGAATTAGAAGAGTTGAGATTGGATGCTTATGAGAGTTCCAGGATATATAAAGAGAAAACAAAAACATTCCATGACAAGCAGATCCTGAGGAAAGAGTTTGTAGTGGGCCAGAATGTTCTACTATTTAATTCCCGTCTTAAGTTCATGCCTGGTAAGCTTAGATCAAGATGGAATGACCCATTTGTTATTTCTAATATCTTTCCTTATGGAGCAGTTGAATTAAAAGACAAGTAGAATGGGAGCACATTTACTGTGAATGGGCATCGTCTGAAGCCTTTCTATGAAGGAACACCACAGCAGCCAGAGGATACAGAGATGGAGGCAGAGATCAGGCTGCTTGATGCTGTCTATTCTCTTTAGGGAGTTCAGGGAGTTTCCTTTCCCTATTTTCTTTTCTTTCTGCTATTTGCATTTTCTGCTTTCTTTTAGTTTTTGATTTTCCTAGGTAGATTTTCCTCTTCCTTCTTATAATTATTGAATGATACATGGAGTAGACTTAGATCACAATGTTTGATTGCATGATTCTTAGTCTGTTGGACTCTGATCTCGATTCTTGGATTGCAATACCTGTTGTTTGATTCTGTGCTGTTGATTGCATAATTTGGTTGACCCTTGTGAATTTTTGAGCCTATATACATGGCATACATCTTCTGCCATTATTTCTTTCTTGTGTGCTTCTGCTCTTGATATTTGTTCTCTAGAACTTGCTTTAGTTCTTTTTGAAACTGCATTTTTCACTTACATGCATGAATATGATTGAGGCATTCATTTCTTTCTTTACCCACTTTAGCCAGATGGCCATACCTTACATTATTATCTCTTGGTGAGCCCCTTTGAGCCTTTATATCCTTTATTTCTTGAGCCACCTTACAAACCTAAGTGAAAAACCAATTAATTCCACACCCTGGAGATTTACTGAGCATTGGTTTTACTGTGATGTTGTGTTTAAGTGTGGGGGTTTGCCCGAGACGGACAAAAGTTTAAGTGTGGGGGGTGACCATCTGATTCCCTTCTGTATTAGAAAAAGCAAAAAGAAAAAAAATAGAAAAAGCAAAAAGAAAAAAAAGTGTTATTTTTATCTTTTCATTATCTTTGTTGTTTTCTTATTGTAGTTTCTAACTTTTGCTCTAGTAGATTTCTGGGTGTTTTACTTTCTTTTTCATATTTCATTCATACCTTCACCTCAGCCCCATTACAACCCTGTATAAAGCCCTCTTGATTTGTGCATGCATGTGTTAGTAGCAGTGGAGAAGTAGAATTTGAGCAAGCTTATGGTAGAATGATTTTCTTGAGTAGATTTGAGCGATACACTGATTACCTGATACACTTGAGAGAAAAATATTGAGAGCATCTTGTGAGGAACCATTTTCTGTAATTGACATGTACAGTTGAAATTAGCAGGTCTTGTGTTTTGAGATTAGGGAATTTCTGTCCTGATTGATTTATATGTTGAAGACTTGTGATCTTTGTATATTTTCTGTATGCTTGATAATTGTTAGAAGGAATTGGTTGATCGTAGTCTCTGTTTTCTATTTCAGTTTTTGCCCAGGAGTGCAAAAAGATAAGTGTGGAGAAATTTGATAACAAATATTTTATTACACTTATTTATTACTCTTGGTTGATATTTTTAGGATTTATTTTAATTACATAAAGGTCTTTTGGGTCAAATCATAATTGTAACACCCCAAATATAAATACATATAGGGTGCACCTTCATCATGCATTCAACGTGCGGAAGTCTAAATTTAAACTTTACGAATGCAAATATCAGAGTGCGGAATGGAAACACATAACCATACTTATTCCATATAAAATTAAAAGTGTTAAAACGTCAATACAAAATAAATAACACTAAACATTATTTAATGTAATCCCAAAAGATTAACTAATCATAAATAAAAACATAATTTATGCCGCATCATAAGCCCAGTCATAATGTGGTTGTGGTTCCTCTAGCCATTGTGTACTTAGTGCTTCATCGAAATCATAATGTGGAAAAGCTTCTATTAATAATTTCATAGCCTCAGTCCATAGGCCTCTATCTGTTAGATCCTTTAGTTTCTCTTCCCAGGTAGGTGGAGTTTCTTCTTCTTTACGTACCAGTCTCTTACCCTTTCTTTCCCACATAACTTTCTTATTACTTTCTTTCATCTTTTCCTGAAATGGGTGGTCAAGGGGGGTGAGATTTTGGGGAAAATCTCAGTAAGGTTCACAGCTGGAGCATTCTCCAACTATGACGCTTACTCCTGCAACAGTTTATAATAACAATACAAAATGGAACATTTAACATCATCATATAAAAATATCATGCCATCTTCATCATCATCATATTCCTGCCGGCTTTTACGGACTTACGGAGATACCCAGAGTCCTCGTCAGGTTGCAACTAGAGTATCAGTGCACAGGCCAACATTTAATAGCATGGTTTTAAGTTTCAAAAATATCATAATCACATAATGTAAAGCACTATAAACATATTGCAGTCAGACCATAACTTATCATAGTTTCATAATGGTGGCATACATAGAGAGATTACTTCAACAACTGTAAACACTTACTGTACTTGTCGTTCTTTACTTGTATACTTTCAACTTTTGATCTCTTTACTTGCCTGTTTGCTCCCTTGACTCCCTAACATCATCATATCATCTTTTAGTAACTTATATAACATCCAACATTTGTGTTTTATCCATGTATAGGTCTCGGCTTTGCAGGTTTAATTACCTAGAGGAGTTGTTTTGCTTACTTACCCACTTGTGTAGGTTTTAGGGCATTATTAGGTCATCATAACACTTAATAGAATTATTAAAGATTTCATTCTAGGCATGTATAGGTTCGGCCACCATAGATAAACATCTAGGAATATAATTTTTAAAACATGCTTTCAATTATATTATTAACTTAACATGGTTAGATCCTTTCAACATTAATCAAATAAAACCTCTTTTAGCTACATACCATTCGGCCTTATTGCCCTAAAATACCTAAGGGATTACTTCTAAAACATGCTTCTAACATTATTGATAATTTATCATATTTAAATCCTAGAGCATCATTCAAAACATCATCTTATATATTCGGCCAACTAAGGTTATGATCATGCAAAATTGATTTAGAACCTAGGCTACTAAACATGCTAATCTAACATCATCATTTCATCATCTTTCATATCATTTAAACATTTCTTCATGCTTATAATTATCATACATGGTTCGGCCTTCTAGGGATCATATACCTAGGATATCACTTTCATGCTTTTACATGTCATTCCTAACCAAGAAGGTTCATAGGCTTACCTTTGATGATGATCAACGACTTAAGGAAACACTTCTTGACTACTTTGAATCTTCTTGAATGAACTTCCTTCCTCCTTGAACATACAAGGCCGCAAGCTTAAAGAGAGGAGAAGAGGGATTTTCTTGCTTAGAGATGAAGGGTTCTTTGGTGGAATTATTAGGAAGAAGGACTAAGATCCAGGCTTGTATTTGATCTTGGAACAATTAGGTATTTCTCACTAACACACTCACCATTTCGAAGCATTCATGGACTTCACAAAATGAACTAAACTCTTTGTTCTTTCCTTTGGTAGTGCCGCGGCTATAGAGGGAAAAAGGAGAGACTAAAGCTTGTTCAAATAGGCAACCTAGAAGCCTTGCCATTACTTGATTGCTGGTAGGTTTCGATCACATTAAATGAGAGTAAGGTGGTGATTTGTTGTCATAGGTTAGATTGCTTAATTTAGGGACAAGAACATGATGTCAATTTCCTTGATTAAGGAAATTTAGTGATTGCTTGATTTAAGGAATTGATGATGTGTGACTAATCGTCATTAAAAGTTGCTCCCTTGATTTAAGGGATTGATGAGGTGTGACTAATCGTCATAAAGGTTGCTTCCTTGATTTAAGAAACAGAATTATTTGATTGATTGACATATTGTCATCAATTTGCTTGATTTAGGGAAAGTGATTGACTACTAATCATCATAATCCTAACTTCCTTGTTTAAAGGAATTTGACTGGCTTGACTTAAGGAAATTCGATTTGCATTTAATGGCTTGAAAATCAAATAAAATCAAATTCATTTCCTACACCTAGGCCGCGGATTTTAAATGCTTGGAAGGAAAAGATTTCATTTAATTTTGGACCATGATTTATTCCTTAAGATTATGGACCTTTAACCTATTAACCTGACCTAATTTGTGCCTATTTTTCCATGATTTTATGACACTTTAAATTGACTTCTTAGAGCTTGTTTTCTCTAGTAAAACCGTGGGCTTCTTGCTTGTAGGGAAAGAATTCTAATTTAATTCCTAGTCATATAGTACTTCTTTAGGTTTATTATGTCATGGCCTTACTTTGGGCTTTAACTTGATTTGGGTTTCATTTACCTTATTGAACTTTACTTTATCATATAGAGCTTTCTTTGTATCACTTGGACTTGTCCACATTAAATGGAATTAAAACTTCCTTTGTTGGGTTATACTTTGATCCATGAATTCATTGGATCCCTAATGCTTATGTCTTTGGTCCATTGGACCCATACTTCTAATTTACTTAATCATAAACTATTTCATCTGAAATGTCTCGTTTATTAATTATCATAATTCTTCATTAATCATGATACAATATTTAGGGTTGTTATAATAATTCTAGATTTTGATTGGGTTTTATTGATTTTCGTAGTTTGACTATATCTTACTCTACAGATGTCCGATTAACTCTGTTCTTATTGGGTTTTGTAGCTAACAGATATGGCTACAATCGCTATTTCAGCTACTAAAGCCCAATTCTGACGGGAAGATGGTCGAAAACTGAGCTCAACATGACGTATTTTTGCTGAAATTTTATTTTGATATTTTGACTTGTAAATCAATTAGAACCCAATGTGTTTAGGGCCCAAGGTCATGTTTTAATATTTTATTTTATTTTATTCAGATTTTATTTTATGTATGAGCCGAAGTGGTGAAACCCTAACCCGTTCTGAATGTGGTTATTTAAGGGAAACGTTAGGAAACCCTTCGGTAGTCAGATTTTGAGTTGAACAATTGTTTTAGTTTTCTTTATCGAAATTATGCACTCTTTCTTTTCATCTTCTTCTTCTTCTCTTATTTTATTTTGAATGATGTTTAACCTCGCAATGCTAGACTAAACACCTTTAATCAATCTAAGGTTAAAGGTTCGTTAGTTTATTTTAGAGGATCAGTTTTTAACTTTTTCATCAATTTCGTTTTTTCCCAATTCAGGTTGAATATCATGCGATTGTAGATATTCAAACTGAATAATGCGATTGCACTCTACAAGGGAAAATTGATCATTAGATTTAATGGTCAGATTAACCAACCCAATGAACATAAGTTGAACAGGTTTATATTACTGCAATTGCATAGTTTAAATACTGTATTCAACCAAACGCTAGACGATAGTCTAGAGATGGTTTCTAATTGAATTTGAGGATTCCTAATTCGATTGGGGTTAATCATAAATTGATAATCATATCTTTCTATCCAATGATGAAATAAATTAATGAATCCTGATTCTTTAGGTTTTGTTTTTTAATTGTAATTTTTAAATTCAAATTTTAAATCTGTTTTTATTAAAATTTCAAATCAACAAAATCTCCCTTCCTTTTTTATTTTATTTTACAAGAGACTTTTTGATTTCTAGCAGGTTCTTTGGGAGACGATTCGAGTTGCCCTATCACTACAAACCTGAAGCTTGGTAATTTGCGTGGGTTCGACAACGCACGTCACTCCTGCAGCAGCATTCACCAGTGTTCTTGTACTTGGCGTCTCCCTTGGAAAAAGATCCTTGCTTTCTCCCATGCTTCAATGCCATGTTGGGGATACTTTCTGAGTAGTCCTTTAAATCTTTCCCAGGCCTCGTAGAACGATTCACTTTCTTTTTGTTCAAAAGCGGTGATTTCTGATTTGAGCCTTGCCATTTTTGATGCGGAGAAAAAACGGGCCAAGAATTTCCTGGCTAAGTCATCCAACTGGTTATACTTCCTTCAGGTAGTGACTGCAGCCAAGCTCTCGCATCGTCCTTCAGTGAACATGGAAATAACCTGAGCAAGATGGCGTCACGGGAAACTCTATTCGTCTTTAAAGTATCACAATAAAGCAAGAAATTATCAAGATGAATATAAGGATCTTCCGTGCTTCCTCCAGCGAACTGCTCCTTTTGAATTAATTGTAGTAGCGCCGGCTTCAGCTCGAAGTTATTAGCTTCTATGTTTGGTCTAACAATACTTGTTGTCTGCGCCACACGAGCTGGAGTCATGTAATCTCCCAGTGTCCTCGGAGCAAGTTGATTATTTTCTGCCATTGGTTCCTGCCTTGGTTCCGTTGAACTTAAGGTTTCTTTTGCTTCCTTCGTTTTCTTTGCCTTTGCATCCTTCCTAAGTTTTCTTTCCGTCTTTTCTATCTCAAGGTCAAACTGCAAGATTCCTGGGTTAAGAGTACCTCACATAAACTAAGATTGAAAAGATGAATAGAAAAATAGAAGAAGACAAAAACAGAAACATAAAACAAAAAAATATAGAAAAAGAATGCAGAAATTTAAAATATGCAGAAAATTGATGCAGAATTTTAATGCAGAAAAAATATTTTTGAAGAATGATTAAAGTGCAGAGAAAAATTAAAACGTCTAATCTAAAAGGTAATTAGTTACTTCTAATGTTGAATAATTTGATCCCCGACAACGGCGCCAAAAACTTGTTGCGACTTGGCAAGTGCACCGGTCGTAAAAGTAATAAAAGTGTATTGAGTACGAGATCGTTCCCACGAGGATCAGAATTTCAAGCACTAGTTCGCTAATCGCGTTTTAGTTGGACAATAAAAAATTTTAGATGACGAGGAATGTATTTTGAAAAAGTAATTAAAATTAAAAACAAGTAAGAGCATGCAATTAAAGAAAATTCAGACTTCAAAGAATAATTGAAAAGATGATGATGGATTAAAGAATTTAAAAACAAGCGTAGTTAAGGTTTCGACTTCCCCCAATCTCCTCAGTATGTTATGAATTAAACTATCAAGAACATTTTCTTAATATATTGCCAATCAATTCTATCTAAGTTAATTAGGGCTCAATTCCTTGTTACCCTAAATCTATATGATCTCAAAAGAACCCTAGTTCCCCGATTATTCCCCAAGAAAATATGCATTAAGATCAAGAATTATAAGATTGCACAATTACGCTATGTCTATCCCTAGATCACAAGGATTATGATAAATTTATCAAGTAAGGGTTCATGCACCAACATCCCTATTGTCATACAATTCCCCAAAATCATTCTATAAGGAGAAAACTCATAGAAATCATTAACGACAGATAAATTTATTCAATTATAAAAAGAAAAGAATTCAGAGACAATTTAATTCATAAACATAAAGATTCAATTGGGTTCCATCTACCCTTAACTACATAAAAGTCTAGCCTAGCATACTGAATTCAAAAGAAATTATAAAGAAAAGAGAACCCCGAGCCTCCATTGGTATGATGTTGACTTGGTTCCTCAGTGTTCCAGCGCTCCGCAACAGGATTCCTCCTTCAGTCTTCATGTAATTCTCTGGACTTGTGTATTGCTTTCTGACTTGGTCTATCCTTCAGCCTCCATTCCCTACTTATAACCATTGAAGCCATATCCTTTATTACATCTCTCATAGTATCCATATCAGATTTATAATTGATTTTATAATTGTTTCCTTTTGCGTTCAATATCTTGTAGATTGGTGATAGATTTTAGACTTTGAATCTTGTTATAATCCTGCTTCAATCCTCCGTGAATCTCTTTAAATTAGGTTCGATATGTTTTCGCTTTAATTCTGGATATCCTACACTGGAAAATATTCATTAAATCTTGGTGAATCTTTGATGTCTGATGCGTTCTTGGGCACTCAAGCGTGTTGTTGGCCGCTTGAGTGTGCTAATGTGATTCAAATTGCTGTTTCTGCCTGCCTGAGCGCGCTCGAGCGTGCTACTGGGCGCTCGAGCGTGCTCCTCGAGGACAAATTCTTGTCTTCTTGGGCGCTTGAGCGTGCATCTATGCGCTTGAGCGTCCTGACTTGCCCAGTTTGGCTGTTTTCCCTACTATGAAGCACTCGCGCGTCCTCTTGTGCGCTTGAGCGTGCTCTTCTGGTCCTTGAATTGTAATACTTTGGCTTCTTTTGGTCCTTGAATTGTAATACTTTGGCTTCTTTTGGTCCATATTGAGCCGCAACTTCTCCGTCATGATTTCTTTAGCACTTCTTAGCACCAATATTTGTGGTTTTACCTTCAAAATACAAATAACATCAAAACGTCAACTCAATTTCCTATCTTATGACTTATATGTTTTAAAACCTTGAATTCCATGCATTCTATTACATAATTCTTGTATAATTTAGTCTAAAAATATGGTAAACCAAAGGTTTATCAAGGTGCTCCTCAGACCACTCCAAGTTTTAGAATCGATGACAGACGTTACCACAGTCTCATCATCTTTGTAGGTCTTCACTCCAGCTCTCAAACACATCTTTGTGATCAGGCAGGGAAGGAAGACAGTAGTCTTCTTTATCTTCTTCTTCAGACTGCCGTAGATAAGAGGTACTGCATCAAAAGAAATGTTCCTCATAATGCAGTAGATTTGCACCTGGAGTGCCCACTTGACAGTGGCATCGTGGGTGGAGGGAGTGATGTTAGAGTTGGCAAACAAAGCCCAGAACCTGGCTTCGTCTCTCATGCTTCCCTTGTAGAGGGATCCTTTTGAGTAAACGGGATTGCTGATGGCGATCATTTTCTTTATGTCTCTCTTGAACTTAGAGACTTCCTTGTTCTCTATGTATTCCTGGTATGGGCATTTGTGAACGGTGGGGAGATTGAGTACCTTCTTGATAGCAGAGGGGGAGTATGATACTTTGGCTTCTTTTGGTCCATATTGAGCCGCAACTTCCCCGTCATGATTTCTTTAGCACTTCTTAGCACCAATATTTGTGGTTTTACCTTCAAAATACAAATAACATCAAAACGTCAGCTCAATTTTCTATCTTATGACTTATATGTTTTAAAACCTTGAATTCCATGCATTCTATTACATAATTCTTGTATAATTTAGTCTAAAAACATGGTAAACCAAAGGTTTATCAAGGTGCTCCTTAGACCACTCCAAGTTTTAGAATCGATGACAGACGCTACCACAGTCTCATCATCTTTGTAGGTCTTCACTCCAGCTCTCAAACAGATCTTTGTGATCAGGCAGCAAAGGAAGACAATAGTCTTCTTTATCTCCTTCTTCGGACTGCCGTAGATAAGAGGTACTAAATCAAAAGAAATGTTCCTCATAATGCGGTAGATTTTCACCTGGAGTGCCCACTTGACAGTGGCATCGTGGGTGGAGGGAGTGATGTTAGAGTTGGCAAACAAAGCCCAGAACCTGGCTTCGTCTCTCATGCTTCCCTTGTAGAGGGATCCTTTTGAGTAGACGAGATTGCTATTGGCGATCATTTTCTTTACGTCTCTCTTGAACTTAGAGACTTCTATGTTCTCTATGTATTCCTGGTATGGGCATTTGGAAACGGCGGGGAGATTGAGTACCTCCTTGATAGCAGAGGGGAGAATGATACTTTCTTCCCCCTTACCGTCACCTCATCAGTGGTGTAACCTGGAGGCAGCCTCTTGGCATGATACAAGAACTCACCCACCAACGAGATCTTGACTTCTCGTTCGTCAGTGGTAAACAGAAGCCACTTGAGGTTGGTCAAGGCTTTCTTCACAAAGAAGGGAATAGGAGCCTTGTCTTGCATGGAGATGTTCCTCTCTGGGTAGAGATGAACAACCTCCTCAGTAATTTAGGGCTCTGGGCCACGGCTAGCCACAAGGATAACTGTTACTAAAAGTCTAGTCATGGTTTTGGAAGAAGGAAAGGTTTTGGGCAAAAATGCAGAATAGGGTGATGAGAGCAAAAGTTTCTAAGTTAGCAGAAGGTAGTAAGGTTTGAAGGAGAAAGGAAATGAGTTTATATAGGAACGTAGAGGATGGATGATGGAGAGTTTTTTAGGACGTGGAGATTAAAGAAAGGAAGTTGAGGAGGTAGTGGTATGGGGACGTTACAGAACGAATGGTCAGGGGTTAGTGGTATTCAACTGCTGCTGATGGTAGTAAGGAGGTGTAACAGTTTAGGTTACAAACATGGGAGAGAGGGAAATCAGAGTAGGGGCAGTTGCATTAATGGCTGAGGAGACAGTTGCTTTATCAGGGCACGTTTTCAAAATCTGCAATGAGTGCAAATTTGATAATGGCTGCGTATACGTAAGTGACTCAGCAGGGACAGGTGTCCCTGTCACTCTTATCTCCTAAGCCAGGGAATGTTCCCTTTGTCTTCTACCTACATTCTATAATAACATTAATAATATACTAATTCCTAATGAATAAAATACAAACCTACTTAATAAAAGAACTTGAAATACAAAGTGCATTGTAAAGAAATACTACTTATTTATTAAGATTAAGATTAAAATTGCAATATATATATATATATATATATATATATATATATATATATATATTATGGGGATATGTGGTTATTGAACCACCCCAAAACTACGTTCCTGGAATGGAACATATTTTATTTGGACTTTAGAGTTGAATATCAGACGTTCCCTCCATTTTGGGAGCTGTGTGGTTAAGTTTAACCACCCCAAAACTTTGCTCTTTGTTAGAGAGCAAAGGTATCCATTGGGTTGCCTCCCAGTCAGCACTTAGTTTAATGTCTTTAGCTAGACATGTTACTAACCTCTCAGGTTTCTGGGGAGGTTGTTGAGGGAACTTCAGTATCCCTTGGTAAATGGCCTGGTGTCTTGGTGTTAAGGTTAGTAGCTATCTGTCCCATGTGGGACTCAATGTTTCTGACCACAACATCGTTCTTGGTAACATATTCTTTGACATAGCTTTCCAGGGTATTGATGCGTTGGTCTTCTCTAAGGAACGAAGCATAATTAGTTCTTCTTTGTGGTTTATATGCTCCAGTTCCACTGCTTCTGTCTTGTTGATATTGCTGCTGCTGGTTGTTATATGGTCTCTGGTTCATGGTTGGTCTCCATTGTGGATTATGGTTATGATCCTTCACTATGGTTTCTCCAGGATTTTGATTGTTGTTGATTCCTGCATTCTGATTGTCTTTGGCCTGGGTGAAGTTTTTGTTCCCAAAATTTTCTGCATAACAAACCAAGGCAGTAGATGGACAGTCTGTTGAATTATGAAGGTCACCACAGGCTGAGCATGGTTCACTCTCAGTTGCTGTGAGTTGTAAGACTTCCATCCTTGGTTGTTCTTGGTCAGCCTTCAGATTCTTCACCTCATTCATCAGGGTGGCCAGTCAGAATTCCATGGTAGTTTGTTTATCTAATTCTAGCATGCCTGGCTTCCTTACTGGGCTTATCCGTTCCTTACTTTGGAGACATCTTTCTGCAGTGCCTTCTATGATTTCATACCTGGATTCAAGTGTTCCTGTAAAGAAATATCCTCCTGCAGCAAAATCTAAATGTAATTGAGAAGTATGATCTATGCCTTTATATAAAGACTGTAAAACTCCCCAACTCTCCACCCCATGGTTTAGACATTTTCTGATGATGTCCTTGTATCTCTCCCAAGCTTCATAAAGATTTTCTCCATAAAACATTCGAAAGTTAGAGAGTTCTGCTTTAACATCAGCTTGACGGGACATAGGGAGAAACCTTTCTATGAACTTGTTAGAAAGTTCCTCCCAAGAGTGTATGGATCCAGGGGTGAGAGTTTTCATCCATGTTTTTGCTTTTGAGCCTAGGGAGTGAGGAAACAGCCTCATTCTCATACTTTCTTCTGTCACACCCTCAGCTTTAAAGTTATCACAAATGTCTTGAAAGTTTGTGAGGTGTGTGTAAGGATCTTCTGTAGGGAGTCCATGAAAGACTCTAGCTTCCCTGATCATGTGGAACATGATGGGTTTTAATTCAAAATTGGGGGCTACAGGAAGGAGGATTACTCCCCTTTCTGGTCTGTTTCTGAAAGGAGCAGCCTCCCTCCTAAAGTTCTGTTTAGGAGGGATTTCATCATTGTTATTGTTATGATCAGCCATGTTTTCACAAATGTTTTCCCTGAGATTTCTTCTTCTTCTATGTAAAGTGCGTTCTGGCTCAGGGTCAAAGAAAAATTCCGGTATTTTAGTGGAGTGGTGAGAATCTGTTTCAGACTCTTCACTCATAAACCATAAAACAGATAGTATGAATCAGCAGAATATGTGAAAAAAAATAAAAATAAAATAAGAATGAAAATGAAATATACAGAGTATATAAGTACTTAAAATAGTGATATGGACAAAATTTAATGTATCTATCCCCGGCAACGGCGCCAAAAACTTGTTGGGTCAAAAACTTGTTGGGTGAAATATATATATATATATATATATATATATATATATATATATATATATATATATATGTTGTAGAACGTTCCTTAGTTCGTTAAGAGAAGACAAGTTGCTCTCTTAGTTCAACCCAAGTGCGCAAGTGCACGCATCAAGTAATAAATGAGAGTATTATGCCCAGATTATCGTTCCCACAAGGATAAAACTCTAATTAATGTCTTATACTGTTTTACAAAGAATGAAAATGAAAAAAAAGTTAGTAATTGACCTTTTTGGTCAAATGTTCCCTACTGTCTTGACAACGTTCCTCAAGACAGTAGGTTCAATCTGATAGCAAACCGTTCATCGCTTCGTTATGTATGATATCATTCTTGTTGAGGGAAGGATCATCAATATTCATGAGAGAGTTATAGATACAAGATTAAATAAAGAAGAAAAATACAAAAAGTAATAAAAGTAATTAAGAGACAACAGGGTGGATGATTTAAAACAGTAATAACAGAAGGAACAGATTCACTGCTCCATTCATAAATAGTTATTTTCTCTTCTCAAGACTCAACACTTTTGTATTTGTTCCAGTCTCTTCTCTGCCAACTTTGATTCCTCAGCTCATGAACTAGATGGCTCATAAGTTTCCATATTCTTATGGCTCCCTTGACTCCAATAGGTACTGGGTACAAGACCTTTGAGTGAATGAGGTGGTCCCTTATTCCTAAGGCAACCAGTAGTCTTGTTTCCACAAGACTACCTTCTCCCTCTAGTTAAGTTGTCTGAAATCTCTTCCTTATGGAAGATCCTTTCTCAGTATGTGTTCAATTTCCATTGATACACAATGAATATAGCTCACTTAACCAGAGAAACACAAAAGCTGTAATACAAGAGTTTCAAAAATAATTCTTTAAGAACTTTGCAGCTTTTCCATTCCAGAGATAGTTTAGACCATGGCTACTAGTTTAAACATAATTATTCCAAACTGATGTCCCATAGATCCGAGATTCAGTTCAGAGATAACGAATGGAAAGGAGAGAAATAACACTTGTATTTAAATGAAAATAAATTGATTACAACAAAATGAACAATGGAGAAGATGGTTGTTGCTCGTGAGGAGTCTCAAGTGGTTGATACAGAAAGAAGAAAAAGTGTTGTCACTTAACTACAGTTAAAACTGTACAACTAAAATTACAAAAATAAACTAAGTGATCTCTTCTTAAGGAATTCGATGGTTGTCTTTGTGCTGGGACGTTCTATTTATAGGAAGAAGAGTGAATGGCAAGCTTGTAAATCCCTTGGAGTCGATTTCTTGACTGCATGAAAGGGGCAGTGTGAACAGTGCTTTGAGGGGCGCAAGTGGCTGGATGGGACAGTTTTTGTCGAGATTTGTCTTTCTTTCTGACCCTCCCATGCCTTGCTTTCCTTTTTAGCCAATACGAACCGTTTATTCCCTACTGTGCATGTTTCTCTTTGGTTGCTTGCTGCCCACTTGCGTTTAATTAGAAACTTCTTTTCGCTTTTTCCTGAAAAGTGGTCAGAGAGATTGAGTAAGTGAAGCAGGTGTATTTAATGTTCCAAATCTGTTCCCCTTTATATATTTTCCAAAAGATTACGCCACCTTCTGTTCCCCACTGTGTTTTTGTAGTAAAGATATAAAACATGTGCTTTTAGTGCTAAAGTTGCTCATCAGGTGAGGGAACAGATGGTATTTTGCCATCAAAATGGGCTTAGATGGGAACGAATTTGCGTCCCATCATACATCATACCATATACTTTCATACAATACAACCATAATTTCCACCATCATGGTGGGGCCACAAGAGAGAGTAGTCAACTAGAACTAGGAGCTTACCTCACTGAGCTTATCACAAGCCCAACTCCAACAGTAAAAATACGTATGCTCCAACAAACCCTCAAGTTCCAAATCTCTAGGAAAACCTAGAGCAGGAAACATTTACATCATTAATACTCAATCACTTAATGATTCCACATTACATTCTTACATGCCAATAATATGCCCATTACAAGTCTAGACCAATTATTACATAATTACGTATTTTAGTGCATTATGAAGTGTTCACTTATTACACAATTAACCACGTAGTTTTAGCACCTTACATAATCTTAGCATCACACTCTAGGATCACAAAGGTAACTTAGATTATTTTTAACTCATCCAAGCCATATATTTAATTATTATAAGTTACTAAGGGTTCCCATAAGCCCACTTAGCCTAATTATGACTTTTATGGTTTTCCCATAATTGTACATGCTTCTGCTTTCTAGTCACTGTGCGTAACCCAACTGTTATAAAATTCTCATATTTTATTATGTTAATATAGACTCAATTATCTTTCCAACAAGGTATCACATGCCTCATTTCGAGTTTTCTAGCTCCGGTTATCACCGTTTGAAGTTGGACAAGCAGAGCTGTCTCCCAACTCCAAACCGAGCCCTAAACATCCCTTACCATTTCTATAATTCTGGAAAATATAATATACCAATTGATCTCAAATTTTTATGCAAATAAATAGATACCTTCAACTTTATTTCGACACATTATGAGCCTAATTTGAGTAAGAAATGAGGGAGAAACAATTCATGGAAGTTGCAGCCATGTACAGCCCCTGCAGATGGCCTCACAGGGCAGCCTCCACTCAATCAAACCTACAAAATTCTATACTTCTTCAAATGGTATCAAATTTGAAACCATATAGCTAATATATCAAGCTTTAAAATGATATAAGGAACATCCCTATAGGACCTCTATGGAGGGAGATATTTCCTCCTCAAGTTAGCCTAAAAACTGGTCATTTAACCCTAAGTGGGTTTAATTATCAAATATTAATTACCTATGGTTAGCAACTCTAAGTCACTTTAATTCTTGGATTTTTCTATTGTTAGGTCACATTATGAAATGCCACTTAGTCACATTATGCCATGTTACCTCAAGTTCATTAGGTTCACTAATTATCTAATTAGTGCTTCTAAACTCTAATTAGATCCAATTTTTAGGATTTTATAATTAATTAATACATTATGCATGGTCCACTTCACTTAAATCCTATATTAGTGTCCTAATTAGTTCTTGAACCAATATTTAACATACTAACCCTAATTGATCCTTGTTAGTATAAGGATGTCCTAGAGACAATCTTTTGATTAGATTAGGACATTTGTGTACCTTTTATATTGTCACAAATAAATCATAAGCACTCTTTATCATGTTTCATAATTTTGTCTCAATATCATTGTTTATATTATATGAGTAACTGGATAAACCCCTTGGAATAGAATATGTATCTCTTGAGTATTTGTGATGAGATCACGATCATGAGGATTCAAGGATACCAGATGTTTATTCCTAATTTTATGTTCCTAGTCTAGAGACAATGAGAATGGGGATTAGTAATCTCGGGTAAGACTAGCACGGCTTATCTACTTGTATTCAGATACAAGGTAAAGGCCTCATGAGCTACAGATATGGAGATGTCGTAGCTAAAGTCGTGAGTGGACCTATAAGGGTATAACTCGCACTGAACAGACCCACAAAGAGGCTCTATGAGGAAATCTCACAAATAATATCATTAGAGCAGCCTCTTATTATTTGGGTACGTCTTTTCTTAGACCAGAAGTTTTCACCTAGACTATGTTTTAGATGCATGTTTTGATTGTATACCTCGTCTTCCTAAAACATGGAGATTCATAGGTATACCTTTGGGCATGTCCTGAAAGAACACAAGCCTAGGGTGATAAACTGAAGGAATTCGTCAAATCTCTGTGAGGGATTAGGTTATCTGTAAACCGAAGAAATCGGGATGACATTTACGGGACTCGGGAATCTATGCATAGTTAAAGAGATCATGAGATGATCTGCCTTTAGAGTCAGTAAATTGAAGATTCCCTATTTCGAATTAAAGCTTACCCTAAACCGCAAGGGTTGATACATTTCCTCACCCTAGGTCTAATAGTAAGGTAACCGTGACGAAAGGAAATACATACGGTAACCAAATATATTTAATAGGATGATCATATCATTAACCTAACTAGCTCTGAGGTAACAAAGCTTTGCTAGTGCTCTGTGTTGTCATTAAATGGGTTGTGGTCTTATTGGGCCCAAACCCATTTATGCCAGTGGCTATGATGGGCCTAATGGGTCACACACTAACACCTTATTGTCATTACATAATAGCATTAAAGGTTTTGGGCCTAATAATGGTTGTTAGCCCAAGAAGAAGTTTGGATGCCCACCTAAGAGGGAAAGGGGCACATGGATTGTTGTAATAGGCTTGGATGGTCCAAGACATTATTAATTAATTTAATTAGTTAAATTAATTATCTAATGTTTAAATTTAAAATTTGAATGTGAATTTTGAATTTAAAATATTTGAATATTTAAATTAGAATGTTCAAATTTGAATTGGCTATGAAAGGATGTTTCATAACAAAAAGGATATGATGAGATCTTGATAGTATCTTGTCAAGATCAAATCCCAAGAATCAAGAGGAGATCTTTGGACATCATCAAGGATGATTGGGGCACTGATTTGGTGGCTTAATGATGGTCATTTGGTCAACAAATTAAGCTATATTCAGATTTGGTTGGTTGTGAAAATATTTGATTTAGTTGATTCAACTTGAATTGCAACTAATCAATATTTTTGGAATGATTTTGGGCTGATTGGGGCTTGCTTTATGGTTGATCATATAATTGTTATTAGGTCAGATTTTTGACTAGGTGTAGACTTAGTTTTAAGTGGAAAATAAAACTCCATTCTTTCCTCCACAAAAAGGGCGCTCCATGATCATAATTTTTGGTGAAAAATCTGATTCAAATTTATTCCTCTTTCATCTCCTTAAGTGTTTCCTTTTTGTGATATTCTTCTTAGGTTTTGTGTGACATATTGAAACCGAGCCTCCTACCTCTTCACAAGGGACGCCTAGCTTGCTCCTTTAAGGTGTTCGAATTGGTGGCTTTTCAAGAAGAGTTCTTGCGTCTTGACAAAGGGTGGTGTGGATCAACATTAGAGGGTTTGAACCTTCAAGCCTAACACTGATCACCTTCGAGTTTTGAGTTACGAACAAGGTATCTCTCTGTCCTAGAGTATGTATCTTGATTGGTATGTGTGCTTCTGCTTTGAAAATTTTGTTTTCATCCTCACATGCCTACGGCCTTTCAAGGCCCTTTCTTTCTATCCTTAGGTGGCCAAATTGTTTAGGTTATAGAAACTAGGTTTTTAACTTGTTAACTTTACCATTTCTTTATTTAATAAAGTGCTACACTTAATTAGTCCACTACTCCATCATTCAATTAAATTTTAAACATAAAACTCTAATTATACTCATTAGGGCAGATTTGATTAAGTGGTATTATTAGTGTTCAAATTCATTTCTTATTCACAATTAGTGTTCTTAAGCTTAAAGGTTGCATTTTTAGCATTTCTCTTGGTTTCGCCCATCATTTTCCACACTTTCCAACATCAAGAACCAATTTTTAACCACTTAGAGCATCAACCCATGAAGAACCCATGTTGACTGAATTGTGCAAGTGGGTGTGGAGGTGTTTTGGTCACTATTTCACCAAGGTTTCATGCTTACTTCTTCAAGTGAGCACCAAGGCTTCAAGCTTCCACTTCTCTTCAACAAAGAAGCATCTTTTCCACAAAGAACACCTTTTAACAAAAACCCAAGGTTATAGCTCAAGAACACAACACAAAGGTGGAGTTTTTCAAGAAGAAGATTCAAGAAAACTTACACTAGAACTTAGGGAAATAGGCACCAAAGTGGGGTTCTTCAAAGAGAACTCAAAGCACCAACAACATGGCTTGAAGAAGCCATGAAAACCCTGCTGTATGAAGGGTAAGCACCACGAAATTTTGGTTTTCAAGAACAAAAATGGTATCTTCTTGAAGAGGAGGATGAGATGAACAAGTTTTGTGAAGAGTGTTTGGTGATTTGATGGAGTTTTGGAGGTGAAAATCTAGAGAGAAAGAGGAGAAAACTTGAAATTCAAAATGTTAGAGAGACAGAGAGAGTGAAGGAGGTGCTGGAAATCAGAATGGAAGGGGGTCCAAGTCATTTTAGGGTTTTGACCAAGTCACATAAGTGACTTTTTGTCCTTTAGTGACACCCGATGTAATTTTTATCTGAACCGTTGTTAATTTTTCCACCCGGAACCTCCAAGACACAAACTTTACGTAATTCATATTACTTTTTTGAATAAATACCATTTTTGATCCATAACAAAAAACACGGTCCCCACTTTAGTCCCATACAAAAATAAATTATTCAGTTAGTCTCTAACAAATTCAAAGTGGACCCATTTAGTTAAAATCGTGGTCCCTCACAAATTCAAAAAAGACCCATATTAGTCCCTCAAAAGGACTAAAATGGGTCCACTTTGAATTTGTTTGGAACTAACTGACTAATTTATTTTTGTAAGGGACTAAAGTGGGAACCGTGTTTTTTGTTAGGGACCCAAAAAGGTATTTACTCTAATTTTTTCTAATTATAATGTTTATAACTTAAAATTTTGAATTGTAGATCACAGATCCACTTATAGCTGTTTAATTGTACTATAGTCTTTACCGGTGTTCTTAACTGTACCCGGATTTCATAATCTTCTTAAATTTAACATTGTTGGTCTAATTATGACTTGTTAGGCATATATTGGTCTTTCTTTCCATTTTCTAATCTTTTTCCCGTTCCGGGATTCTACCGGCTGCTTTTATAGCAGTACAAAATATCCGGTAAAAGTGACTTTTAAGAAATACCCCAATATGGGTAACAATGTTCACCATTTCATATACTAACCTCTATCATGAGGTTTATATCATTAGATTAGCTCTCTAACTCAGATTGCTAGATTGAGCTATTCTACAGACCGTTAGTGCGTCAGCAGTCAAAAACAACAGCTGAAAACTCAACTGTTCAAATACCCCCAATATGGGTATCAAACTTCATCAAATCTTATGCTTACATCATTTATGATATTCATATAATTAGGATAGTTCACTAACTTAAATTTATTGTACTGGAGCTATTCTACAGTCTATTACTGCGTCAACAGTCAAAAACAGTAGATAAAAATTCACCTGACTGGAATACCCTCAATATGGGTATCCAAATTCTTAGAATTTCATTCTCACTCTATTTATGACCATAAGGTCCCCATCATAACCCTGTAATTTGAAAAGTCATATAATTAGGGTTATTATACTTCTCTGATGGTGGCCGCGGGTGGAGAGGAAGGGAGGAGAGAGTGTGCTAAAATTTTGTGTCATGCCATGTGGCTAAGTCCACTTAAGTGAGGTGGGCCCCACCGCCACCTCACACGATTTTCAATTAATTCGAATTTCCTGCCTATTCCGCTAAACGTCCATAATTTCATAAACTATTTAGAAACTCTAATTTTTAACATTAACCATTGTCCATTAATTGCACTTGATAAGATGAATCCGGAGTTTTCTCGTCATTCGGAGAAATTGTAGTTTTAAGCTGTTATGCGCGTCGTGGGCTCGCTTCCCCAAAAACACTAATTTCCATCAATTTTTGTCAGAAATCATATTTTCTAGTCTTATGTACCATTTATAACTTATATCAAAACCTAGAGCTCAAATTTCCGTCGACACGTTTTACGGTGCAACTGTACCACGATATTTTTATCCGGTAAAAACACTATTTACAAAAATTTCAGAAACTTGCCAAACCACTCGATTTTTTGTTCTGGATCCATTTCCAGGGTTAGTTTTCTCATTTGAGACTTCCTACTCAATTTCACTTTCCTAGGTTTACGTGTTTGGCTAATTACCGTTTTACCCTTCATTTGTAATTTGACCTTAATTTCAGGATTTTCACTAATCCTACCCTTTAATTCATATTTAATATATTAATATATATTTTAGAAATGCGAGGTGTTATACTCAGCATAAGAACATATTTTTAATGCAATATAAAAATGCAATATTTCAAAAGTTTTGCATTTTTTAATACAACTTAAAGAACATTGTATTTTCACCAATCTCTCTCACACTTTATTGTGGCAATTTCTTTTCTCATAATATTATATATTCTTTTTTTTCAAACACTTGGTAAAAATTACATATTTTACTATGTATTCCTTGTTATAAATGAACTAATCCACTTTGGTGCCATCATTAGTTTCAGGCCACGACTAACAAGATAAAGTCTCATTGTTGCAAATTCAAACTATGTTTGTGAGAGATAAAATATGTAAAATGAGGTTTCGTTGCATAGATTTCGAAAAGTTATGTGAAATCAAAAAAAGAATTATCTGATTCGGATACCGAGTCAAAAGTTATGGTCTTCCGAAGTTTTACGTTAAATTATTAATTTTTGCGACACGTGTCAACACCAGACTAGACGACTCACGCCTAAATTAGTCGTGAGTGCCTCGTGGGTGATGTCTAATTTAGGCGTGACTGATGACGCCCAATACGGGCATGACACACTGTAATACACACGTAAAGTAATACACGCGTAAATAATTTCAAAACAACAAGAAATTCATAATTTTTTTATTTAAATTACAATTAATTAATTTTTTTGCAAATGATTTTTTTTTATTCCCTAATTATTTCTTTTGAATGGGTTAGGTCTTCTAGCAAAATCTTAACCACACTTATTTTTTTAATTAAAAAAATGTGTTTGAATGCATCACAACAATAAATTTAATTGTAAATGATTTAATTTTTTTTATTCTATAAACCTAATTATTTCTTTTGAATGGGTTAGGTCTTCGGGTATGCTAGATTTGAATCCATGCTCTTTTATTATTATTATTTTTTTTTTTTTTTGTAATAATCCATGCTCTTTTCGTCGTGGGCCTCATATTAACACTTATTTTTTTAATTATTTAAAGATTCAATGTGTTTGAGTTATTTCTCAACACAAACTCTGCAAAAGTGGGCAACTACAAAAATTAGAAGCAAAGAATTGTTTCAAAATAAAGCAATGTTTTTTTGCAAGTGCCAATCATCGTCGTCAATTTTGTTAAGTTCCAATTAACAGATCTATATATGAGCCCGTTATGATAGTGGTAGTTGGTCATGTGTAGTCTCGTGAAATTTGTCTTCCCTTAAGCACTTTAAATAAAAAGGATAAATTCAAATATACATCTCTTCGTTAAAAGGGGCCACTAAATCAGTATAGCTAAGTGCATTTTGACATTTAATTCTACAAAGAATATATACTATTTCATTGCAGTTTCTTATTGTTCTTCACTGGTCTACAACTAGGAGTGATAAACAAACCAAAGGCTTTTGACCCGTGAAGGCCTAGACTTACATGTCTAACCTTGGTTGTTGGAACCAAGTTGTATAAAAGCTCGTTTAATAAAAAGGTTTCAGGTTCCGATTCAAATGTTCGGCCTTAGAGCGTTTCAGGCTGGCATAGTGTACTAGCTTCTATTTTTATTTTATACTTTTTTTTTAATACATTTTTTTATTTTATACTTTTATACTACTGATAAATTCATAATAGCCCTCTTTCTCTCTCTTCAGCCCATTTCACTCCATTTTATTAGTTAAACAAACTTTTTGAATTATTTTGTTCTATGTTATTATATTTGGATATAAATTGAATTTATGAATCTTTGTTAAATTATTAATGTTGTTGATCGTATATTCTGTTTGGATAAATTTTTGTTGTATTATTTTTTTTAACAGGCTAAACCTAGCTTTTATTTTTTTTAAATAAAATAGGTCACAGGTCGATAATTATATTCATAACAGGTAACAGGCTAGGTCAAACTTACACATTTAAACACAAACTTAACCTTTTAGGATCAAAGTACGGTCTGGCTCGACCTATTAACACCTCTATCTACAAATCTACAACAACGTGTGTCTCTCATTTTTTATTCTCTCACCAAATGCGACTTTTGAAGTAGTTAATGTCATAGTTAAACTTTTTTTTTTTTTTTAAATAATGTCATAGTTAAACTTAGTAATGTATGATTAAGTACAAATATTTTACACTAAAATCAAACCAAATTAAATTAATAAAGTAGCTAAAAAAAGTATTAACATTTTCAAATCTGATGAAATCTTATGAACTTATATATTTCATAGAATTTTATTTTATTTTAAAATGCATTTAATATTTTTCTGTCATAACTGATAAAGTTACTTTCAGCAATCTATTATTTTGGGATTTGAAAAAAAAAGTAGATGTTTTTAATAAAATTCAATTGTAAGAGAGAATTAAATTTATCAAAAAATCTCTCAAACTCTAAAATAACATAATTTTTGGGTTTCAAGACAGAAAAAAAAAAAAATTTAAGTTAGAAAGAAAGTATCATATCTTTATACTAGCATATGGATCCCTCGTATCTTCAATTACAAAAAATTTAGTCAGTAATTTATTTTGTCTTTTTCTCTTAATTACAGTTTTGTTTCATGGAAAATGATCTAATGTCTTTGAAACAATTGTAGGAGGAGCCATCAGAAAAATTTATATATTTCATACATGATAGAATAGAGCAAATACATAATTGTTTCAATTACCAAAATGAACTTCCCTGTGAAAGTAGCAATATGTATACGGGATTTTCATTTGTTTGTCTGATGCGAGAGTTCTGAATGAGCAATTTCTGATATCTAAAAACTTCCAATTCATTGCATTCAAATAGGACAAATTGATTTCTTTAATATATTATTATCTTTTTAAATTAATACAATTAAATTTAATAATAAAAAATTAAAAACTTCTCTCTCTCCATTAAATTTAATAATAAAAAATTAAAAACTTCTCTCTCTCTCCATTAAATTTAATAATAAAAAATTAAAAAGTTATCTCTCTCTCCATTAAGTTTAAATGACCTTTTCTCTCCCTCATTATTAATGTTAGCTTTAAATTTCCTCTATCTCTATTAAATTTTATTATTTTGTTTCAAATAAGAGGACGTAACTCTCCCATTTTTTTCTGCACACAGTTACCTACTTTCAATTTTCATACATATTTAAAAAATAATTTTAAAAAAATTATTGAAAAAATTGTTTAACTATTTTTTAATCATTCAAACCCCATAAAACTAAGATAAGGATTAGCATTGAGTCCCCAAGATGTCGCCATGTGTAAATTAATATAATACTGTTTGAAATTATTGCTGAATAATTAATATAATTATATAATTTAAAAAATAATTATTAAAATAATATGATTTGACTATTTTTAATCATTCCAACCTCACAAATATGATCAGATCCTACACCTGTACTCACTTTCTCTTTTTAAAAATATATTATTTATTTTCCCAAAAAAATTATATTATTTTAATAATTCTTTTAAAATTATATTAAAGTCATCAGTCCACATATATAAAATTAAATTATATTCATCAGTCAACACACATGTATTTTTATATAATACATCTTTCAAAACGCTCAATTTTTCTGACACTGCATCTAATTTCATGCCATTTCCAACAAATGTTTAACCCATTGGAAAGCATTTTCCATGCTCTAGTCAACAACAGTTATCTCCTCTCAATCCTCATCCCTTATATATTATTATATCTCTCACCCCACCCTATATATGGCATTCTCTTCTTAGCAATAGCCAGTCAGATATCACCTTTCAATCTTCATATATTATCTCCTCTCAATCTTTTTTCTACCGTGTGCAAATGGTAGGATTTGGTAATATAATATCTAACCAATTTCTCAGGCTTTTGCTTTTGATGATACCAATGTTGCTTTTTAGCTCATCATCCTCATCTCAGGCAGCAGCAAAAGAATTTTCTGTTGGTGGTAAAGATGGTTGGGTTGTGGAACCTTCTGAATATTACAATCAACGGGCTCAAGAAAACAGGTTTCATGTCAATGGCATTATATGTAAGTCTAATTATATTAATTTTATCTTTATATAGAAATAAGGATATATAAAAGGGTTATAATATATATTCATGTTCTATTTTGGATGCATGCAGATTTTAAGTACAAGAAAGGGGACGATTCAGTTCTGGTGGTGAAGAAAGAGGATTATTTTTCATGTAACAACAATAATCCCATTCATAAGATGGATGGTGGGAATTCAACTTTCCTTTTGGACAGGTTGGGTCACTTTTTCTTTATTAGTGGAAATGTTGACAGCTGTAAAAATGGTCAAAAGCTTATAATTTTCGTCAACGCCGTAAGAGACACAGTTCCTCAGGCTACACCACAGTCCCAATCATCGACAAGTGTCCCACATGAACATGGAGGAGGGGATGGCAGAGGCTGGAGTGTAAGAGTAAATAGATCTTGCACCCGCATGTGTTGTAACTTTGAGCTTACTTGCGATTGTTGCTAAAGGCAGACCATATAAACTACATGGATAAGTGTATCCATGTCGCAACTAAATGTAAGAAATAATAAATAAGAAATAAAGATTGGACTCTCTCTTCTCTGTGCCATGTGTGCCATAGGTTGAAAGTCTTCATTTAACTATGCATGTAGCTGACACATATCTGGTGCCTATGCCAGTAAGTTCCGATGGTTTCACAAAAATAAAATAAAATCTAAGCTCATCAAACTATGAAATTAAACATAAATGCTAATGTTCCTAAAATGAACTATTGGATAAATAGTTTTCCTCTCAATCATTTTGTATTTTTTTATCGGTGCTTTATAGTGAATTGAATTGGTTCTGATTAAAAGATCTAACACCCCGTAGTACTCCGGTTGTTAACATACATGATATTTAGCATACACAGCGGAAGACTTTATTTTAAAGAATAAAAACACGTCTTATAAAAATACGAGTACACTGTTTTCAAAATATTTTATGAAAACATTTCTATAAACATTCACCTGAGATACTGCGAAAGCGTATATCTAAACATTCATCTACTAATTAATCCCATGAGCCAGTATTAGTGCCATTGACCAGCAAGATATGACATCAAGAGTCATTCCTAACGGAGTCTCCCGGACAACATAACGGCTATATTTCGGATAACTGGGAACATGGTCTCACACACACAGTTAACCCGATTGATACAATAATTTAAACAGATAGCTTGCAAGTCCCACACGGACTGCAATCGCTTCAATGGGTCAATACAAATAATAAGGCTCCATGCCCAAATTAACTGAATGCATACATCAAGTCTATATTAATCCTAAAACATAGCATCTGTAAATCATCTATGGCTCTAAGGATACAATCATTAGCCTAAATAAATCCATACATAATCTCATTACAATAATTAAGCATGTTAACAAATCTACATGCCAACATCAAGTCTAAACATAATATAAAATCATCAGCTCCATCATCAACAACTCCAATGCGGGGGCCTTGCCCCTAGAAGCATCACCACTACTCTGGGTACCTGAAATGATGTCCCCAAACGGGGTGAGATAACAACATCTCAGTAAGCTCAAGGTTCATAGAGGATCCTCTAATCCCCTGAACCCACTTCCTACATGACAGGTCAGATATAAAACATATAATACAGGCATACAACAAAAACATAGCATCATCATATCATCCTTGTGTAACCTTAAGGTCAAAGCCATAGACAGTTACACATGTGTGACTTCCAGGGTCAAGTCATAGACAGTCAGCACAACCTCAGTATGAAATAATTCCCAGAGTCCAGTCGTAGGCAGCCTGCATACCATGATCACTGGCCAGGATCCTCATAGACATATATCATCAGTGCATCATCATAACATCAAGATCATATAACATCTATCTGAATGTGAATGAATGCACATATACATCATACCATATACTTTCATACAATACAACCATAATGTCCATCATCATGGTGGGGCCACAAGAGAGAGAATGCAACTAGAACTAGGAGCTTACCTTAGGGAGCTTAGCTCAAGAGATATGAGAATGAAATTTCGCCTAATTACGTTCATTAGATCGAGTGATAAATCCTAAGTCAGTGATTTTTATGGTATGTATTGATCATGAGAATTGTTAACATAGACAGCTATTTCAATGTTATATAGTAAGAAAATCTGTATATAAACTGCTCTTTTATGACTTAATCCTTATCATTTTCAGCTTAGAAAACTACATCTGCCAGAGGCACATCACATACCATTTTCATGGTGTGAATCATATTTTTGTGGTCATTTTGTTCATGTACAACCACGGTTTTTGAAGCTCCAAGGGCCATGGAGTTGTGTTCTTGAGTTCTCTTGAAGAACAACACTTGTGTGCTTGGTTCTCTTGATTTATAGTGCAAGTTTCCTAAACTTTTCTTGTAAAATCCCATCTTTCTCTCTTGTGTTCATGAGCTATAACTCTTGAGCATATTTTTGAAGGTGTGTTCTTGTTTAAAGTGAGATCTAATAATCTTGCTTAAGGAGGACTTAAAACCCTAATAATCATGACTAATCAAATCTGCCCCTTTGATATAATGTGGGTTAGTTGTGTTAAAAATAAGAAAATCATGGATTAGTGGATTAATTAAGCGTAGGTACTAATTAAGTAATGAAATGATTAAGAAATAAATTTAAAAATACTAATTTAAACACCTAAGCAATTCGGCCATATGTAATTAATTTAGTGGTTAAGTGAAGTGGACTATGCATAATAAACTAATTAAAGATTAAACTCTAAAAATGAACCTAATTAGGGTTTAGCAGCGCTAATCATGCAATTAATGAACTTGAGGTATCATGGCATAATGTGACTAAGTGGGATTTCATATTGTGACCTAATAATAAAAAAATCCAAGAATTAAAGTGACTTAGAGTTGCTAACCATAGGTAATTAAGATTTGATAATTAAATTCACTTAGGGTTAAATGACCAGTTTTTAGGCTAACTTGGGGACGGCATATCTCCCTCCACAATGGTCCTATAGGGATGTGGCTTATATCATTTTTAAGATGGAGATGTTAGCTATGTGGTGTCAAAATTTGGTACCATTTGAAGATGTATAGCATTCTGTAGGTGTGATTGAGTGGAGAGTGCCCTGGGAGGCCATGTGCAGGGGCTGTACATGGTTGCAACTTCCATGAATTGTTTCTCCCTCCGTTATTACTCAGATTAGGCTCATAATATTTTAAATTAAAGATGAAGTTGTCTAGTTATCTGAGTAAAAATGTGAGAGCAATTGTGTAACACCCCGTAGTACTCCGGTTGTTAACATACATGATATTTAACATTCACAGCGGAAGACTTTATTGAAAAGGAATAAAGCGTCTTTCAAAACTACGAGTAAACTTTTTTTCCCAAAACATTTTATAAAAACATTTCTAAAAACGTTCACGTGAGATACTGCGAAAGCATAAATCTAAACATACATCTACTAATTAATCCCATAAGCCAGTATTAGTGGCCATTGGCCATCAAGATATTACATCAAGTGTCATTCCTGACGGAATCTCACGGACAACATAACGGCTGTAATTCGGATAACTGGGAACATGGTTCCCACACATACAGTTAACCTGATAAATATGATAATTTAAACAGACAGCTTGCAAGTCCACACGGACTGTAATCCCCTTAATGGGTCAATACAAACAAGAAGGCTCCATGCCCAAATTAACTGAATACATGCATCAAGTCTATATTAATTCAAAGTATAATCAGTAATTAATCCATGGCTCTAAGGATACAATCATGAGCCTAAAAAAATACATAACATAATCTCCATATATAATTAAACATGTTAACAAATCCACATGCCATCATAAAGTCAAAACATAGTCTAAAATAATCAGCTGCATCATCAACTACTCCAATGCGGGGGCCTTGCCCCTAGAATCATCACCACTACTCTGGGTACCTGAAATGATTCCCCCAAACGGGGTGAGATAACAACATCTCAGTAAGCTTAAGGTTCATAGAGGATCCTCTAACCCCAGAGCCCACTTCCTGCATAACAAGTCAGATATAAAGCATATAATACAGACATACAGCATAAACATAGCATCATCATATCATCCTTGTGTAACCCTAAGGTCAAAGCCATAGACAGTTACACATGTGTGATTTCCAGGGTCAAGCCATACATAGTCAGCACAACCTCAGTATGAAATAGTTCCCAGAGTCAAGTCGTAGGCAGCCTACATACCATGATCACTGGCCAGGATCCTCATAATATATATTATCAGTGCATCATCATAACATCAAGATCATATAACATCTATATGAATGTGAATGAATGCACATATACATCTTACCATATACTTGCATACAATACAACCATAATGCCCACCATCATGGTGGGGCCACAAGAGAGAGGAGTCAACTAGAACTAGGAGCTTACCTTAAGGAGCTTAGCACAAGCCCACACTCCAATATAATACGTATGCTCCAACAAAGTCCTCAAGTGCACGGTTCTCTAGGCACACCTAGAGTAGGAACCATTCACATAATTAATTACATATTAATTAATCAAGTCATATCCACGACTTAATCATTTAATGATTCCACTTTTCATAATTAATCAAGTCATATCCATACTCTAATATAAGTCATATCTAGGGTTTTTAGCCATTATTAATCATGATTAGTGAGTTTTACTTAGAGTTAACCCACCTAGTTAATCTTTCTAGTCATTTTTCCACACTTAACAACTTAATCACAATTTTTTGTCATCAAACCTTATTATTACATGAAATGGATGAAATCATCAAGGGTCCATATAGGGTTCATGTTCATCTTTTTACATGAACAACACACAAAGGTCCAAAGGTGGCACCTTTACTCATCAAATCCATGATTCCATGGTTCAAAACACACCCACCATTAAAGATATTCACCAAACCATTACTTTAAAAAAATTTAAACAACATTCTCCTCATGAACATATCAAAACCGAGGCACTCGTCAAGAAAAATGGAGTCTTTTTGGTTCATATTTCCCAAGTGGGAGCTTACTTCTTCATGGTTCCTCCTTTAGCTCAAGTCTCCACCTTTTTTCCACCAAGAACACACCTTTAGGCAAGCACACACCTTCATGAACATGCTCAAGAGTTAGAGCTCAAGAACACAAGAGGAAAATATGAGATTTTTCATGAAACATTCAAGAACACAACTCCATGGCTCCATGAAGCTCCAAAACCATGGCTGTCCTTGTAGAGTATGACCATGAAAATTTGGCTTCAATCCATAAAAAATGGTATGGTTGTGAAGAGGAGAGTGAGAGGAACAACTTTGATGAAGGATGTTTTATGTTTTGGAGAGGTTTAGGTGATGGAATCTTAGAGAGAAGTGAGAGAGTTTTCAAAATTTGAAATTTAGAGAGAGAAGGAGAATTGGGGCTGCTGATCAGATTTGGAAGTGAAGGAGAGGAGGGTTCCTTAATGAGGGGTGCCATGTCACTAAGTGACCATTCGTCCTTTAGTGAGTCCCGGTGTAATTTTTAACTGATCGGTCGTCAAATTTTTACCCAGAAACTCCCAAGACTCTAAATTTTGTATTTAACATTAATTTTGTCTAATTATCATGTTCATAACTTAAAAATTTAATTGGTAGATCACAGATCCACTAACAGTTGTTTAATTACACTGTAGTCTTTATCGGTGTTCTAAACTGTACCCGAATTTCATAATTTTTTTAACTTTAACATTTTTGGTCTAATTATGACTTGTTAGGCATATATTGGTCTTTATTTCCATTTTCTCATCTTTTTCCCGTTTTGGGATTCTACCGGCTGCTGCTACAGCAGTACAAAATACCCGGCAGAAGTGACTTTTCAAAAATATCTCAATATGGATATCAATCTTCATCAAATCATATCCTAACCTCATTCATGATGTTTATATCATTAGATTAGCTCTCAAACTATAATTTGCTAACTAGGAGCTATTCTACTAACTGTTACTGCGTCAGCAGTCAAAATTAACAGATGAAATTCATCTGTGCAAAATACCCTCAATATGGGTATCAAAATTCTTAGGATTTCATCCTCATTCTATTTATGACCATAAGGTCCTCATTATAACCCTCTAATTTAAAAGTCATGTAATTAGGGTTATTATATTCACCACATCTTTTAAGAAGATTTTGTCCATAAAATCGGATCATACCTGATATCAAAATCGGGATAATGCCGGAGAATATCATCCTCCCGCTCCCATGTGGCATCCTCAGGTGTCAATCCCTCCCATTGAATCTTGATCATGGGAATAACTCTATTTCAAAGCCTTTTCTCATCTCGAGCAAGAACCTTAGAAGGTCCAATAACAAACTTCAAATCCTTCTTAACCTCTATGTCATCGGGCTGTACAATATGTGAATCATCAGAAATATATCTGCGGAGCTGACTCACATGGAAGACGTCATGTAAATTTGCCAAGTTGGGAGGTAGAGCAAGTTGATACGCCACCGGTCCGACCCTCTTTATTATCTGGTATGGCCCAATGAACCGCAGACTCAACTTTGAGGAACCATGATAATTGCACACAACTACACCCGAAATGAGTTAGCTGCGCTCATACAAGTGATGACATATGCATTATCAAAGCACTCAAAGAAACACTCTATAGGTAGTTAACACTTAAGCAATAAATCAGTGAACGTCCCGGTGAAACTGCTCTGATACCATAAATGTAACACCCTGCAGTACTCCGGTTGTTAACATACATGATATTTGGCATACACAGCGGAAGACTTTATTTTAAAAGAGTAATAAAGCGTTTTATAAAAATACGAGTAAACTTTTTCCAAAACCTTTTATGAAAACATGTCTAAAAATGTTCACGTGAGATACTGCGAAAGCGTAAATCTAAACATACATCTACTAATTAATCCCATGAGCCAGTATTAGTAGCCATTGACCATCAAGATATGACATCAAGTGTCTTTCCTGACGGAGTCTCATGGACAACATAGCGGTTGTATTTCGGATAACTGGAAACATGATTCCACACATACAGATAACCTAATTAATACAATAATTTAAACAGATAGCTTGCAAGTCCCACACGGACTGCAATCCCCTTAATGGGTCAATACAACTAATAAGGCTCCATGCCCAAATTAACTGAATACATGCATCAGGTCTATATTAATTTGAAGTATAAAAGCATCAGTAAATAATCCATGGCTCTAAGAATACTATCATGAGCCTAAATAAATACATACAATAATCTCCATAAAATAATTAAGCATGTTAACAAGTCTACATGCCAACATCAAATCTAAACATAATATAAAATCATGAGCTGCATTATCAATTACTCCAATGCGGGGGCCTTGCCCCTAGAAGCATCACCACTACTCTGGGTACCTGAAATGATGTCCCCAAACGGGATGAGATAACAACATCTCAGTAAGCTCAAGGTTCATAGAGGATCCTCTAACCCCTGAGCCCACTTCCTGCATGACAAGTCAGATATAAAGCATATAATACAGACATACAGCATAAAATAGCATCATCATATCATCCTTGTGTAACCCTAAGGTCAAAGCCATAGACAGTTACACATGTGTTACTTCCAGGGTCAAGCCATAGACAGTCAACACAATCTCAGTATGAAATAGCTCCCAGAGTCAAGTCATAGGCAGCCTACATACTATGATCACTGGCCAGGATCCTCATAACATAAATCATCAGTGCATCATCATAACATCAAGATCATATAACATTTATATGAATGTGAATGAATGCACATATACATCATACCATATACTTTCATACAATACAACCATAATGCCCACCATCATGGTGGGGCCACAAGAGAGAGGAGTCAACTAAAACTAGGAGCTCACCTCAGGGAGCTTAGCACAAGCCCACACTCCAATATTATACGTATGCTCCAACAAAATCCTCAAGTGCACGATTCTCTAAGCACACCTAGAGTAGAAACCATTCACATCATTAATTACATATTAATTAATCAAGTCATATACATGACTTAATCATTTAATGATTCCACTTTTTATACTCATATACCAATAATATGCCCATTACAAGTCTAGACCAATTATTACATAATTACGTATTTTAGTGCATTATTACAAGCTACCTAAATCTTTAATTAATTACATATCTTAGAATCATATGCAAGGCTCACTTAGGTAACTTAGATTATTTTCAACTCATCCAAGCCATATTTATGATTATTATAAGTTACTAAGGGTTCCCCTAAGCCCACTTAGATTAAATATCACTTTTACGGTTTTTCCAAAACTGTACATGCTTCTGTTTTGTAGTCACTGAGTGCAACTCACTTGTTATAAAATTCTAATCTTTTATTATGTTAATCTAGACTCAATTAAATTTTCAACAAGTTATCACATGCCTCATTTGGAGTTTCCTAGCTCCGGTTATCACCATTTGAAGTTGGACAAACAAAGTTGTTTGCCAACTCCGAACAAGGCCCTAAACATCCTTTACCATTTCTGCGATTCTGGAAAATATATTAAACCAATTGCTCTCAAATTTTTATATAGACAACTAGAAACCTTTATATTTAATTAGAAATATTATGAGCCTAATTTTAGTAAGTAAAAAGGGAGAAACAATTCGTGGAATTTGCAGCCATATACAGCGCCCCTGCACATGGCCTCCCTGTGCAGTCTTCACTCAAACAAACATACAGAATGGAATACATCTTCAATTGATACCAAATTTTGACACCACATAGCTAAGATCTCAAGCTTCAATTTGATATAAGTCACAGCCCTATATGACTTCTGTGGAGGGAGATATGCTCTCTCCAAATTTTCTTAAAAACTGGTTACTTAGCCTTAAATGTGTTTACTTAACAAACCTTAATTACTTTTGATTATAAATCCTAATTCACATTAATTCTTGGATTTTTATATTATTAAGTCAAATTATGAAATATCATTAGTCTCATTATGTCATGATACTTAAATTTAACTAATTGATTAATTAGCGCACCTAAATCCTACTTTAGTCTAATTTTAGAGTTTAATCATTAATTAGTGTATTATGCATAATCCACTTCACTTAACCACTAAATTAATGTCCTAATTAGGTCTTAATATTAATTTTAACATAGTGACCCTATCTTAAGCATACATGGCCAAATTATTAGTGTGCTAATTAGGGTTTTAAAGCTTATTTCTTAATCCTTTCTTTAGCTAATTAATCTTTACCCTTAATTAATCCACTAATTCATCATTTCCTTTTTTTTAACACAACTAAACCATCATATACCTAAGGGGGCAGATTTGATATGATAGTGTCATTAGGATTTAAATTCCATCCTTAAGCAAGATTAGTGTTCTTAAGCTTAAAGGTTGCATTTTTAACATTATCCTTGGTTCAACTCATGATTCTCCACACTTTCCAACATCAAGAACTCATTTTTATTAAATTACAACATCAATCCCATGAAGAAATCATGTTGGCCAAATCATATAGGTGGGTGTGGGAGAGTTTTGGTCACCATTTTTCCAAGTAACCATGCTTACTTCTTCAAGTTAGCTCCAAGGCTTCAAGCTTCCACTTTTCTCAAACAAAGATGCATCCTTTCCACCAAGAACACACCTTTAACAAAGACTCAAAGTTAGAACTCAAGAACACAACTCAAAGGTGGGATTTTTCAAGGAAAAGATTCAAGAGACTTACACTAAAACTCAAGGAAACAAGCACCAAGGAGTGTTCTTCCAAGAGAACTCAAAATAACATCTCCATGGCATGACAAAGCTCCAACACCGCTGCTGTATGGGAAGGTTTCCACCATGAAAATTTGGCTTTTCAAAATAAAAATAGGATATTCTTGAAGAGGATGATGAGAGGAACAACTTTGATGAAGGAGGTTTGGTTGATTTGGTGAGGTTTTGGAGATGAAATCTTAGAGAGAAGTGAGAGCAAAGTTTGAAGTTTGAAATTTAGAGAGAGAAGGAGAAATGGGGGCTGCAAATATGATCAGAAAAATGGGGGAAAGGTGCCCTAATTAAGGTTGCCATGTCACTAAGTGACCATTCGTCTTTTAGTGAGACCCGATGTAATTTTTAACTGATCCGTCGTCAAATTAATACCCGGAAACTCCCAAGACTCTAACTTTAAGTACTTAACATTAATTTTGTCTAAATATGATGTTCATAACTTAAAAATTTGATTAGTAGATCACAGATCCACTAACAGTTATTTAATTGCACTGTAGTCTTTACCGTTCTTCTTAACTGTACCCGGATTTCATAATCTTCTTAACTTTAACGTTTTTGGTCTAATTATGACTTGTTAGGCATATATTGGTCTTTATTTCCATTTTCTCATATTTTTCCCATTTCGAGATTCTACCGGCTGCTGCTACAGCAGTACAAAATACCCGGCAGAAGTGACTTTTCAAAAATACCCCAATATGGGTATCAATCTTCATCAAATCATATCCTAACCTCATTCATGATGTTTATATCATTAGATTAGATCTGTAACTATAATTTTCTCTCTTGAAGCTATTCTACTGACTGTTACTGCGTCAGCAGCCAAAAATAACAGATGAAAACTCAACTGTTCAGAATACCTTCAATATAGGTATCAAACTTCATCAAATCTCATGCTTACATCATTTATGATATTCATATCATTAGGATAGTTCTCTAACTTAAATTCACTGTACTGGAGCTATTCTACAGTCTATTACTGCGTCAGCAGTCAAACATAACAGATGAAAATTCACCTGACTGAAATATTGTCAATATGGGTATCCAAATTCTTAGAATTTCATTCTCATTCTATTTATGACCATAAGGTCCTCATCATAACTCTCTTATTTAAAAGTCATATAATTAGGGTTATTATAAAAATCTTCTAAGTCACTAGATTCAAATAGGACAAATTGATTTCTTTAATATATTATTATCTTTTTAAATTAATACAATTAAATTTAATAATAAAATTAAAAAATTCTCACTCTCTCTCCATTAAATTTAATAATAAAAAATTAAAAACTTCTTTCGCTCCATTAAGTTTAAATGACCTTTCTCTCTCTCGTTATTAATGTTAGCTTTAAATTTCCTCTATCTCTATTAAATTTTATTATTTTGTTTCAAATAAGAGGACGTAACTCTCCCATTTTTTTCTGCACGCGGTTACCTACTCTCAATTTTCATACATTTTTAAAAAATAATTTTAAAATAATTATTGAAAAAATTGTTTAACTATTATTTAATCATTCAAACCCCATAAAACTAAGAGAAGGATTAGCATTGAGTCCCCAAGATTTCGCCATGTGTAAATTAATATAATACTGTTTGAAATTATGGCTGAATAATTAATATAATTTTAAAAAAAATTAAAATAATATGATTTGACTATTTTTAATTATTCCAACCCCACAAATATGATCAAATCCTACACCTGTACTCACTTTCTCTTTTTAAAAATATATTATTTATTTTCCAAATAAATTATATTATTTTAATAATTATTTTTAAAATTATATTAAATTCATCAGTCCGCATATATAAAATTAAATTATATTCATCAGTCAACACACATATGTATTTTATATAATACATATTTCAAAACGCCCAATTTTTCTGACACTGCATGCATCTAATCTCATGTCATTTCCAACAAATTTTTAACCATTGGAAAGCATTTTCCATGCTCCAGTCAACAACAGTTATCTCCTCTCAATCCTCATTCCTTATATATTATTATATCTCTCCCCCCACCCTATATATGGCGTTCTCTTCTTAGCAAAAGCCAGTCAGATATCACCATTCAATCTTCATACATTATCTTTTCTCAGTCATTTTTCTGCAGTGTGCAAATGGTAGGGTTTGGTAATATAATACCTAACAAGTTTCTCGGCCTTTTGCTTTTGATGATACCGATGTTGCTTCTTAGCTCATCATCCTCATCTCAAGCAGCGGCAAAGGAATTTTCTGTTGGTGGTAAAGATGGTTGGGTTGTGAAACCTTCCGAATATTACAATCAATGGGCTCAAGAAAACAGGTTTCAAGTCAATGACATTCTATGTAAGTCTAATAATATTAATTTTATCTTTACAAAGAAATAAGGATATATAAAAGGGTTCTAATATATATTCATGTTCTATTTTGGATGCATGCAGATTTCAAGTACAAGAAAGTGGACGATTCAGTTCTGGTAGTGAAGAAAGAGGATTATTTTTCCTGCAACAACAATAATCCCATTCATAAGATGGACGATGGGAATTCAACTTTCCTTTTGGACAGGTCGGGTCACTTTTTCTTTATCAGTGGCAACGTTGACAACTGCAAAAATGGTCAAAAGCTTATAATTTTTGCCATCGCTTTAAAAGACACACTGTCGCATGCTACACCACCGTCCCGGTCACCGGCGAGTGTCTCACATGGACATGGAGGAGGGGATGGCGGAGGATGGAGTGTAAGAGTAAATGATGACAATAGATATTGCTCCAATTTATGCTGTAACATAGTTGGTTGCTTTTGTTGTTAAAGGCAGACCACATAAACTGGATGGATAAGTATATCCATGTAGCAACTAAATGTAAGAAATAATAAATAAGAAATAAAGATTGGACTCTCTATTCTCCATGCCATGTGTGTCGTGGGTTGAAAAGTCTTCTTTTAACTATGCATGTAGCTGACACATATTTGATGCCTATGAAGTAAGTTTTGACGGTTTCACAAAAATAAAATAAAATCTAAGCTCATCAAACTATGAAATTAAACATAAATGCTAATGTTCCTAAAATGAACTATTGGATAAATAGTTTTCTTCTCAATCATGTTGCATTTTTTTATCGGTGCTTTATAGTTAATTTTATTGGTTCTGATTAAAAGATCTAAAATGTTTTATTCGACAAATTTTTTGTAATAATTATGTTAATAAAATTTGACTAAAATCAGTCAATGACCACCTAACATTAAAATATAGCGCTAAACCAAAAAAAGTTGTTTCAAGTGGTGCGTGCTTAATTTCTTTTAAGCAAGGTTTTGAGTTCAAACCCTTGTGAATACGAAAAATTTCCTTTGGGAGAGCTAGCCCCCACTATAAAGTCTAACTCAAACAAAATTATGTCTCGTGAAGGATATATGAGATGCTTCATAGGTGCTATAGAAAGTAAGGAAGAGGTGTATAAAAACTTTTTGTATAGTATTTGTTGCGAAATCGGCAAGTATACCGTTCGTTTCAAATAATAAAGTGGAAGTAAGATATCGTTCCCTCTAGGATTAATGCACCAACTATTAATCTAACTATTCCCCTTGAATTGGAAAAGTTTAGTTTGATTAGGAAAATATTTGTTGATAGAAATTTAAAAACAAAAATTTAAAAACAATAATATTCAAAAGCATTCAAGAATATCAAGAACGTCAAGAAAATATGAATGATTAAAAATTGTAAAAGAAGCTGCAGTCAGGATGCACTTCACCTCCAATCCTCCTTTATATTCCTAAATTGTATTTTATAACTAACTAATTTATTAGCCCAGACAATTCACTATTTCCCTATTAAATAGTCGAACCCTAATGTCTTAGTGATTTCATCCCTTTAACCCAATTACAATTCTAGTGTCCTAGTAATTCCTCTTGAATTAAACATTAAGCAAATGAATTAAAAGTCTCCAATCTATGTAAGCCTATGTCTGGGTCATGCACGGATTGTTATTCTACCCTTGTCCAGATTAAAACCCCAATATGTCTATTGTGAGCTCTAACCCTCAAAATCCTATAATAGAGCGATCAATTCCATCAAGGATATGAAAAAATTAACACAGGTAGAATAAAACTAAACAAATTAAATTAATTATAAAAACAATTTAAAACTCATAAAGGATTCACATTGGATCCGTGATCCCAACTACAAAAAGAAAACTAACTAGACATATCTGGATTTAACAAATCAAAATAATAAAAAGTATTCATAAAACAGAAAGAAAGAAAGAAAATGAAGAGGAAGAATCAAAGGTCTTCGGTCTTCAACTTCGTCGAAATCCTGATCTCCAGCGTGAGTCTCCAAGAATTCTCTCAATTCTCTGATTCTCACAATTCTCTCTAGCCAAAGATGCTTTTCTCTGGGGTCTTAGTCTCTTTTTATAGATTTTGTGCCCTTGTTTTGAAATCTTGATCAAATCTCTTGGTCCAATCTCCTCCTGATACAGCCTGAAACAAGATTTAAAATAATTACGTGCTTCCCGCGCTACTAGCGCCAGGTTGGCGCTGATAGCGTGGGAATATTGGTTGAATGTAATAGCTTCGCGTTACTAGCGTGACTTTCACGTTAGTAGCGCGGTTGGCAGAAAAAGTTGGCGCTGATAGCGCCAGTTCCTCAGTAGTAGTGTGGTGGCACTGTGTTGAAAAGTGAGAGCGCCAGCTCCGCGCCAGTAGCACGGTTGCTTCAGACTTGTATCTTTCCTTTGCTATTAATTGGGCCTCTTTCTTGTACTTTTTCCTACAAAAATATAAGAGAATCAGTGACAAGATACCTGATTAGGGTTTATTAATTTAATAGCAATTATAGCCCTTTTTATTCATGATTGATCAAGATTCTTTCTCTTTTTGGCTTAAAATCATATCTATGCTGGAGGCATATCAAACAATTTCCAGATTTGAATGTTGCTGCCCTCAACAATGTACTAGATCAAAAATAGAAACAAGGATAGATTCTGTGGAGATAAAACACGAAACACTAATATCTTAAGAGATTAGAATGCTATGCATGTATAACTTCCCTGTTGAAAAATTCAAACAATGCTTTTCAGTTTTATCAAGAAATTCGGATCATAACTTGAGTGTTCCTCACTAGATAAATATGTAACTCTCATCACTCTAGTGTTTGAAGGTTTCAACACTCATTCCATCAGTGTAGTAGTAATCCATAGGCTTGATCATATTCTCAAGTTCCTAAGATTGAGGAACTCATTTGTCATGCATAAACTGATCAAAAGGTCTTGAAAGGTTGTAACTTGGCTTAGTTTCGGGGTAGGAATCTTTTGGATAGAGGCTGATTAATTTTTGAGACTGAAATACTGAGATTTCTTGATAATGTTGTATTCTTTATCTTTAATTCTTCCATTTTTCGTCAATTCGAGATTCTTATTCCCTTTTCACTACCTTTTTCTTTTCTTTCCTTGTTTGCAGATATTTTCTTTCTTTTCTCTTTTGAACTGCATTTTTGCATACCCTTCTTCTTTTTCCTTTTGCAACTTACTTAACTTTTCTTTTGAGAAGTACCTTGACTTTTCCTTTGATCAACATTTCAATCTCTTTCAAGGTGTGTCAATGGGAACAAGGTTAAGTCACTTTCATCAGGTTTTTGAATAAATTGGTCTAAGGCTCAAAAGGGCTTAACAATGGAAATTCCTTCTAGGTAGGCTATTTGGCTCTAAGTTAACAAGAATAAATGTGTCTTTATCATATCAGTAATGCATGCAAGCTAGAGAAACATATCAAGTTCTGGAAAACTACTACAGTGAGGCCTCATTGAAAAAAATTTATTGTTTAGGCTCAATCCTCACAGATATAAATTCAAGTTAGAATCAAATTTCAAAATTTCACATCAAGCATTATCTGAAATTCTTCACAAAAGCAATTATACAAACGAGCAGTCATCAATCTCAAATTATGGCAGTAAAGTGATGGTCCACAGATATCACAAATTCTTCTTATGATCGAATCCATTTGATTACTGAGTAAGCTTTTGCACAATCTAGGAATGCTTGTTCAGGAATTCCTTATTTTATTTTTTTCATTTTTTAAAAAAAAATTGAATTAAAAACAGCAGAAAATAATAAAAAGAGAGGTTAAAGTATCTCCCTTTTAACAGAATTTTTTTTCGTTAGACGTCTCTGTTGTGCAATTCCGCAGTTAGCAGTTATCGCATATGGTATGCGCCTAATTCCCAGATTTAGAATGTTGTTGTCCTCAGCAATAAACTAAACTAGTCAAGTGAAGCTACATCGGCGCAGGTGGAACACACACACACACACACACTTGTTAAACGTCAACCAAAATAATCATAACAGTATAATGTACGAAGAGACATAACCCAAAATAAAATATCAAAACAGCAAAATAAAGAAAAATACGAAAGTCAAGATAAATAGTGAAGTGTGTGACATGGACTTTTGGCTATGGCGTTGATAGCGCGGAGCCCGCGCTATTGGCGCGTAGCTATTGTGAAATTTGGATTCCTTGGCGCTAACAGCGCGGATCTCATGTTTAATGTAAGAACCCACACCTTTAATTAAGGAATTTAATTAAATATTTATGTGATTAATGAGATAATTCCATAATTAACCTTAATAATTATGAGAAGGCTTGGATAATTATAGAAAGTAATTAATAATGTTGAAAGTCATTTTTCTGACGAAAAGTGCAGATACCAGTTCTGCTCGCGGTATAAGTGCGTACCGATGAAGTATCCTGAAAAATTATAATAAGTGCATGAATATTCCTAAAATAATATGTAGGACTGTGATTTCAAGTTTCAAGTTAATTTAATGAGAACTAGTGCCATAACTGATACTGGCTATGTAAAAGCGCGTACCGGAAAGGTTCTGCGAAAATTAATATAAAAATATAACAAATCTTAGAAAAATGAGTAGGTTCAGAATCTAAAGTTTGAGATTAAAATGCTAAGCGTAACTATTTTTGTTAATATTGTGTGATTAATTAAGTGGGCCTATATAAGCTTAAGGGCACAATGCCCTAGGTCAGATGATATTACTCTTACGTATAGCCTTCTGGTGCTATTTGGTTGCTGCCATCTTCCCTTCACCATTTCATCACCTTCCCTCTCCATTGAAGCCTCTTGAGACCATCTTTTCTCTTGAGTTCTTCATAAAGACTCCTAGTGTGTGTGTGTATGTGTGTGTTTAAGCCTTAGGAGGGTGAAAGGTTCTCCATTTCTGAGTGGTATCTACTGCCTTGTGTGAGTTGTGGGCTGAGTTGGTGGTTCCCATTCGTGTGAGCCATTATTCATGCCATTGGAGGCTTCAAGGAACCTTCATTGTGTAGAAAGGACCAAGCTTTGGTGTATTTTTGTGGCCTTGTGAAGTCAGAACTATAGTGCTGTGTAGAGGACCCCTTGTGTGTCTCATTTCCGGAGTTTTGGATCCTTAGAGGTATTCATGATCACCTCTTTGTCATTTTGATGTTTTAAGCTTGTTTAATCAGTTAAAAAGTAAAACTTGGATCATTTAAGTAAAGGAATGTGTTTCTGAGTTCATAACATGTTAATGAACATCTATTTAGGGAGTCATTGGACTCCCAATTACATTTGGACCCTTAAAAATGGGATTATGCAGTTGTCTGTTCGAAATTCTGCATTCTGTTGGAGAAGTATTCGAATACTTTTCGTGTAGTATTCGAATACTTGTCCTCTGGTAGTCGAATACTCCTTGCAGGAGTATTGGTATATTTTTCTGGGAAGAAAAGTATTCGGATACCTTTGAAGAAGTATTCGAATACTGGAAAGTATTCGAATACAGTGAGGTCTGGTATTCGGATACTGTGGTATTCGGATACTGGGGGAAAAGTATTCGGATACTTGGAAGTATTCGAACACTTAAATGAAACTAATCGAATACTTTCTGGAGACAAGGAGTATTCGAATACTCATCGAGGAGTATTTGAATACCACCTGCAGAAACAACATGAAATGAGTTAAAATGAGTAAAAAAGCCTTAATCACTTAATGTAATCTTGAGCAATGATTATTGATAATTAATTATTGTATAAACAGATTGTGATTGTGCTGTTTGTGGGCCTTGAGCTTGTGTGGACTCTTGGCTTGGATAGTTAGCTTGCAAGGTAAGTCCTCGGTTTAGCCATTGTTGGTTCCACATGTCCCATGGAGGGATGGTTTATATGCATGTTGTGTTACATGCTTTGATATTTGAAATGCTATTGAGCTGTTAAGTGTCAATGCTTATGATATGTATGTGGTTTTCGCCTGACGGGATGTGATCCTAAGGGCAGGTACGGTATGGGCGCGTACTGTGTGGGTAATAGACGTATTCTTGCATTTCTCTGGCCAGTAGATTATTTATAACACACATGACATGATTATCTGCTGCCTTGCACTGATTTGGAAATTATATTGTTAAACTGTTTTCTAACTTATATTGCACATGTAAGTGAGCTTGGGGTGAAAGATCCTTGAGGACCCCTTGTTTTACTGAGATTTTTGTTTAGAGATCTCACCCCACGTTTGGAGACGCTTATTTCAGGTTCAGGTAACTTGGGGACGGATGCCTCTGGCAGCAGGAGGCCGGAGCTTAGTTGATTATTTTATGTTGTATGCTGACATGACTGGATATTGGATGTTGTTTATGTTTTTTGTCATTCTTATGATATTTGATTTGAGACTCTTGTTGGGCTTGTTGCCTTATTTGGTGAGCATGGGGTTTGTCCATGCCGCTTTGATGTTAGTACCTTTTAGGTTGAGTTGTATAAACTATCAGGTTTATCCGGTCTACGTGTTGTAGTTTCGTGACTAGAGACACATTTATGTTATTTATATATTGAGGTATTTTAGTTAGCTGGCTTTTGCAATTTACATACAGGCGATGTTTTGAAAATTATCAAGTAATCAAGTTGGTTATGAATAATAATGTCATAATTGAAAAGAAAAAGATATTCCGCATTTTTAATTAAGCGCAGCTTAATACGATAATATGATAACAAACCGGATATATACGGGGTGTTACATTTTATGGTTTCAGAGCAATGGTTCGAGCAAAAAGCCTGTATGTATTGCAATAGCTTAGGATGCTTTGTGGTGTCTTGTCTTGTGTGTTTGCTCCGATGAGTGTTATTATGATGATGCATATATGATCACATTGTGTGGGCCTGATCAACTCATAATTTGTGTAACTTGTGCAGAGTTATGGTAATACCCAGGAGAACTCGCGAAACTGCTGAGGGTCAACCAGACCCGATCCTGACTGCATTGGCTGAGATGCAAAAGGCCACTGGATTGGCCAACGTGGCAATGATGGACGCCATTCGAGAGGCAAACCAGTAGGCCACAGAGGATGCCCTTGAGGCGAACCGGCTGGCGAACATGACCATGATGAGGGTCACGCTAAAGGAGATGAGGGTTGGTCCTACTGTTGGCCAGTATCCTCCGCCGCCACCTCCACTGCCACCACTGCTGCCGCCTCCACCTAGTGTTCAGGACGAGAGCCTGAGTCACATTGATAGTGCTACTCATGTCACTGGGGTGATGGAACCCTATCTTGAGCCTGCTGAGGACCGTGACGTGATCGATCACCGGCCTAATGCTTTCCGCAAGCATAAGCCACATTCCTTTCATGGGTCTTATGATCCTATTGCTGCAGCGAGATGGCTACAGGCGCTGGATAAGATCTTCTAGGTCATGCAGTGTACTGACTCGCAGTAGCTGATGTTTGCAACGTATATGCTGGAGGGCGATGCCCATGAGTGGTGGATGAACACCTCTCACGCTTTTGAGATGCAGGGTCATGTTATGACATGGCCATTCTTCGAGGATAGCTTTCTGGGTCGGTACTTCCCTTATGATGCACAGGAGAGGAAGCAGGGGGAGTTCGACAGGTTGGTGCAGGGCTCGTTGTCTGTTGACGAGTACCTGGCCAAGTTTAATAAGCTGGTGAAGTTTGCACATTTTCGGATGGTTTCGCCTACTCCGACGTTCTTGGCTGCTAAGTTCTGTAGGGGACTTAACGAGGAGATAGCTGATCGCCTTGCTGGAGCGGCTTCGAGAGACTTCAGGACACTCGTGCAACAGTGTCGGGACATCGAGGATGTCTGTATTACGAGTAAGGCCAAGAGAGACAGGATTGTGGAGACGAAGGGGACTGGTAGTTCCACTTCCTGGAGAGACATGAAGTTTGGTCCGAAAGGAAAGCGAAAGCAGTTTGCGGCTAGGCAGGCGCCTGGTCAGTTCAAGAGGACTTCGTCACAGCAGGGAGGTTTTGCTAGGCCTCCTTCCACTCTTAGATGTTCGGGGTGTGAAAAGGAGCATGCAGGACGTTGTGCTACGAGTCAGCTGATATGCTTCCAGTGTGGCAAGAAGGGCCACTTTTCCAGAGACTGCCTATCATCGATGGCGAGAGCTGCAGTAGTTCAGGCAGTTTCAATGCAGATGGTTCCCTTGGAACCAACAGCGGCACCTGCAGTGCCACCTGGTACTGGGCGTGTCTACACCTTGGATAGGCAGCAGTCGGACCGAGCTCCGAACCTTGTCAGAGGTACTATGTCTATTGGTAATTCTTCTGTTGATGTATTTGATTCCGGGACTACGCATTCGTTTATTGCAACCCCGATTACTATGGGGCTTGAGTTGCCCATTGCTGTTCTTTCTCCACCGTTGCGGGTGACTACCGCCACCGGAGAAAAGTGTGATACCTCCTCTACACATCGAGATGTCGTGTTTCAGTGGGATGGCCGTGACTTCTCGGTAGATTTGATAGGATTGCCGATGGCTAATTTGGAAATCATCATTGGCATGGATTGGTTGTCCAAGAACTGTGTTATGATTGACTGTTGTGCCAAGCGCGTGGTGATGTCTCTGTGTGATTCCACAGCCAGTTCCTCAGCATATATTTCATTGCTGCAAGCTAGGAGAGCCTTGAGAGCAGGGGCATTCGGCTATGTCATGTTGGGAGGGTTGGTGAGTGGGACACAAAAGGATATCACTGGCATTCCTGTAGTGAGGGAATTCCTCGAGGTGTTTCCTGAGGAGATTTCTGAGTTTCCGCCACAGAGGGAGATAAAGTTCTCCATTGACTTGTTGCCTGGTGTGGGGCCTATTTCATTAGCTCCATATCGGATGTCGCCACCGGAGTTGGTGAAGTGATAACTCATATTTTGTTAAACTTATTTATTACTCTTGGTTGGTATTTTTATGATTTATTTGAATTAAATAAAGGTCTTTTGGATCAAATCACAATTTTAGATTTTAATTGGGTTTAATTGATTTTCGTCATAATTTTTCAGATTTACACTACTTACGTATTTTGACCATATCTCACTCTACAGATATTCTATTGACTCTGTTCTTGTTGCGTTTTGCATCTAACCGATAGGGCTACAATCGTTATTTCAGCTACTAAATCCCAATTCAGACGGGACGATGGTCTAAACCTGAGCTCAAGATGACGTGTTTTTGCTGGAATTTTATTTTGACGTTTGGACTTGTAATTCACATTAGGACCCAATGTGTTTAGGGCCCAAGGCCATGTTTTATTGTTTTATTTTATTTTATTCAGCTTTTATTTTATGTATGGGCCGAAGCGGTGAAACCCTAGCCGTTCTGAATGACGGCTATTCAAGGGAGACTTTAGGAAACCCTTCGACAGTCAGTTTTTGGGAGTTTTGACGACAAAAAAGTTTTTTCTGAATTTCAATTCAATTCTGTTCTTCTTCTTCATCTTCTGTTCTTATTCTTTTTAATTTTTAATTATATTTACCTTAGCCATGCGAGGCTAAAAACCTTTTAATCAACCTAAGGGTAATGGATTCCATGGATTAGTCTTGGGGATATGTGCTTTATTTTAAATCAGTTTTGTTTCCCTTCCAAACTCAGATTGATATCGTGCGATCGTGGATATTCAATCTGAGGTTCGAGATTGCGATTATGGAAAGGGATTAATCATCAGATTTGGTGATTAGATTGATTGACCCTATGACCTTAAATCAAATGGGCTGATACTCTGCGAATGTATAAGTAGAAGCATCGTATTTGATCAAATGCTAAGCGATCGCTTAGAGAGGGTTGTCAATTGGAAATAAGAATTCTTATTCAATTGATAATCAATCACGATTCTAATATCTTTTTATCCGAGGAAAGACGTCCATGGAACCCTAACCTTAGGTTGGTTAATTTTTAATTACGAATTTTAATTCCAATTTTATATTCTTCCTTTTAAATTATTAAACTAAAATCCAAAACCCCCCTTTTTATTTTCTGTTTTCAGCAGCGATTTTCACCCAAACGATTTCCATGAGAGACGACTTAGGGTTTCCACTATACTGCAAATTTTCTGAATCCTAAATAAAAATAATTTTTAATTTGCGCGAGTTCGACAGCTCGTGTCAAATTTGGCGCCATTGCCGGGGAAATTGCATCGGTCTAAATCATTTCTGATTCTTGATCATCTTCTTCTTCTTTAATTTTTGTTTCTGTTTTTGTTAAAAAAACAATTTATTTTTCGTTTTCTTCAATTTTTGTCTCTGTTTCGCTTTTCGTTTTTTGTTTTTCGTTTTTCAATCGCTTTATTTTTAATTTTCGTTTTTTGTTGAAAAAAAAAATTAAAAAGAAAATCTGCAATTTCATGTGTTCGTTTTCTGTTTCAGTTTTCGTTTTTCTGATTTCTTTTAATTTTCATTCTCTGTTTCTGTTATAATTAAAAAAAATTCAAAAAAATTCAAAAAAAAAAATCTGCAAAATTCTGTGTTTCATTTCTATTTTTTTCTGTTTTTTTTTCTGCATTCTGTTTTCTGCATTGATATGATAGATGAAATGGTTGATGATATCTCTGTTGATTTGATTACTGAATATCCAGAATTTTCATCATTCCTTGATTCTGATTATGATTTTTCATGTGGATGTACTGATAGTAGTAACTGTACTGCTTGTGCTGAGATAGTGTTGTGTTGTTCTGATTTTAATCATGCATTGAATGATGATTTGCACAGTGGTTCTGCATTGAAGTTGAATTTTGAATTGCCTGTTGAAATTATTGATGATTCTATTTCTGAGAATTTGATTGCAGGCATAGATGTTACTGTGCTTTCTACAGAACCTGCACCCACTAGACTTCTCCCGTCCACTGAGCAGCCACCTAAGTTGGAACTGAAGGTTCTGCTTGACCATCTGAAGTATGCATATCTGGATGAAAATGAGCATTTACCTGTGATAGTGGCCAAGAACCTTCTACCTGAGCAGAAGGTAAAGCTTCTGACATTGCTGAAAGAAAATAAAAAGGCAATTGGATGGATTTTAAGCCCTTGCATGTGCATGCACCGCATTTTACTTGAAGAAGGTGTTAAACCAGTGAGGCAGAAATCAGGCTGTTTGATGCTGTTTATCCTCCTTAGGGAGTTCAGGGAGTTCTCTTCCCTCTTTTTTCTTTTCTTTATGTTATTTGCATTTTTATTTTTATTTTTCTTTCTTTTAGTTTTTGATTTTCATTGGAGATTTTCCTTTTCTTTCTGGTAATTATTGAGTGGTACATGGAGTAGACTTAGATCACAGTGTTTGATAGCATAATCTGTTAGGCTTTGATCTCGATTCTTGGATTACAATTACCTGTGTATTGATTATGTGCTGTTGATTGCATGATTTGGTTTACCCTTGTGAGGTTTTGAGCCTGTATACATGGCATTCATCTTCTGGCCATTCTTTATTTCTTGTGTGCTTCTGCTCTTGATCTTTGTTCTCTAGCACTTGCTCTGGTTCTTTTTGAAACTGCATTTTTCACTTACATGCATGAATATGATTGAGGCATTCATTTCATTCTTTACCCACTTTAGCCAGATAGACATCCCTTACATTATTATCCTTTGGTGAGCCCCTTTGAGCTTTTATATCCTTTATTTCTTAAGCCACATTACAAATTTAAGTGAAAAACCAATTAATTCCACACCCTGGAGATTTACTGAGCATTGGTTTCACTATGATGTTGTGTTTAAGTGTGGGGGTTTGCCCGAGACGGAAAAAAGTTTAAGTGTGGGGGGTGACCATCTGATTCCCTTCTGCTATGTGGTTTTTCTGTATTGAACAAAAAAAATAGAAAAAGCAAAAAAAAAAAAACTAAAAAAAGCAAAAAGAAAAAAAAAATTGTGTGTTTTTTTTTCATTACTTTTGTTTTTTTTTCTTCGTGTAATTCTTAATTTTTGCTCTAGTAGATTGCTGGGTGTTTAACCTTCTTTTTCATATTTCATCCATACATTCACTTCAGCCCCGTTATAACCCTGCGTAAAGCCCTCTTGATTTGTGCATACATGTGTTAGTAGCAGTGGAGAAGTAGAATTTGAGCAAGCCTATGGTAGAATGATTTTCTTGAGTAGATTTGAGTGATACACTGATTACCTGATACACTTGAGAGAAAAGTATTTAGAGCATCCTGAGAGGAACCATTTTCTGTAATTGGCATGTAAAGTTGAAATTAGCAGGTCTTGTGATTTAAGATTAGGAAATTTCTGTCCTTATTGATTTACCTATTGAAGACTTGTGATCTTTGTATATTTTCTGTATGCTAGATAATTGTTAGAAAGGATTGGTTGATCTTAGTCTTTGCTTTCAAATTTAGTTTTTGCCCAGGAGTGCAAAAAGATAAGTGTGGAGGAATTTGATAACTCGTATTTTGTTACACTTATTTATTACTCTAGGTTGGTATTTTTATGATATATTTGAATTAAATAAAGGTCTTTTGGGTCAAATCACAATTCTAGATTTTAATTGGGTTTAATTGATTTTCATCATAATTTTCCACATTTACACTACTTTCGTATTTTGACTATATCTCACACTACACATGTCCGATTGACTCCGTTCTTGTTGGATTTTGCAGCTAACCGATAGGGCTACAATCGCTATTTCATTTACTGAATCCCTTTTCGGACAGTAAGATGGCCTAAACCTGAGTTCAAGATGACGTGTTTTTGCTGGAATTTTATTTTGACGTTTGGACTTGTAATTCACATTAGGACCCAATGTGTTTAGGGCCAAAGGCCATGTTTTATTATTTTATTTTATTTTATGTATGGGCCGAAGCGGTGAAACCCTAGCCGTTCTGAATGACGGCTATTTAAGGGAGACTTTAGGAAACCCTTCGGCAGTCAGTTTTTAGGAGTTTTGACGACAAACAAGTTTTCTCTAAATTTCAATTCAATTCTGTTCTTCTTCTTCATCTTCTGTTCTTATTCTTTTTAATTTTTAATTATGTTTACCTTAGCCATGCGAGGCTAAGAACCTTTTAATCAACCTAAGGGTAATGGATTCCATGGATTAGTCTTGGGGATATGTGCTTTATTTTAAATCAGTTTCGTTTCACTTCCAAACTCAGATTGATATCGTGCGATCGTGGATATTCAATCTGAGGTTCGCGATTGCGATTATGGAAAGGGATTAATCATCAGATTTGGTGATTAGATTGATTGACCCTATGACCTTAAATCAAATGGGCTGATACTCTGCGATTGTATAAGTAGAAGCATCGTATTTGATCAAATGCTAAGCGATCGCTTAGAGAGGGTTGTCAATTGGAAATAAGAATTCTGATTCAATTGATAATCAATCCGAGGAAAGACGTCCATGGAACCCTAACCTTAGGTTGGTTAATTTTTAATTACGAATTTTAATTCCAATTTTATATTCTGCCTTTTAAATTATGAAACTGAAATCCAAAACCCCCTTTTTATTTTCTATTTTCAGCAGCGATTTTCACCCAAACAATTTCCTTGAGACGACTTAGGGTTTCCACTTTACTGCAAATTTTCTGAACCCTAAATAAAAATAATTACTAATTTGCACGAGTTCGACAGCTCGTGTCAAATTTGGCGCCGTTGCGGGGGAAATTGCATCAGTCTAAATCGTTTTCTGATTCTTGATCATCTTCTTCTTCTTTAATTTTTGTTTCTGTTTCTGTTTTTGTTAAAAAAAAATTATTTTTCGTTTTCTTCAATTTTTGTCTCGGTTTCGGTTTTCGTTTTTTGTTTTGTTTTTTTTTTTCGTTTTTCAATCCCTTTATTTTTAATTTTCGTTTTTTGTTGAAAAAAAAATTAAAAAGAAAATCTGCAATTTCCTGTGTTCGTTTTCTGTTTCAGTTTTCGTTTTTCTGATTTCTTTTAATTTTCATTCTCTGTTTCTGTTATAATTAAAAATAAAATAAAAAAATTCAAAAAAAAAATCTGCAAAATTCTGTGTTTCATTTCTATTTTGTTTTCTGTTTTTTTTTCTGCATTCTGTTTTCTGCATTGATATGATAGATGAAATGGTTGATGATATCTCTGTTGATTTGATTGCTGAATATCCAGAATTTTCATCATTCCTTGATTCTGATTATGATTTTTCATGTGGATGTACCGATAGTACTAACTGTACTGCTTGTGCTGAGATAGTGTTGTGTTGTTCTGATTTTAATCATGCATTGAATGATGATTTGCACAGTGGTTCTGCATTGAAGTTGAATTCTGAATTGCCTGTTGAAATTATTGATGATTCTGTTTCTGAGAATTTGATTGCAGGCATAGATATTGCTGTGTTTTCTACAGAACCTGCACCCACTAGACTTCTCCCGTCCACTGAGCAGCCACCTAAGTTAGAACTGAAGGTTCTGCCTGACCATCTGAAGTATGCATATCTGGAGGAAAATGAGCAGTTACTTGTGATAGTGGCCAAGAACCTTCTACCTAAGCAGAAGGTACAACTTCTGACATTGCTGAAAGAAAATAAAAAGGCAATTGGATGGATTTTAAGCCCTTCCATGTGCATGCACCGCATTTTACTTGAAGAAGGTGTTAAACGAGTGAGGCAGAAATCAGGCTGTTTGATGTTGTTTATCCTCCTTAGGGAGTTCAGGGAGTTCTCTTCCATCTTTTTCTTTTCTTTCTGTTCGATCGCTTAGAGAGGGTTGTCAATTGGAAATAAGGATTCTGATTCAATTGATAATCAATCACGATTCTAATATCTTTTTATCCGAGGAAAGACGTCCATGGAACCCTAACCTTAGGTTGGTTAATTTTTAATTACGAATTTTAATTCCAATTTTATATTCTGTCTTTTAAATTATTAAACTGAAATCCAATACCCCCTTTTTATTTTCTGTTTTCAGCAGCGATTTTCACCCAAACAATTTCCTTGAGAGACGACTTAGGGTTTCCACTTTACTGCAAATTTTCTGAACCCTAAATAAAAATAATTTTTAATTTGCTCGAGTTCGACAGCTCGTGTCACGGAGCGGAAGAAGCACATTGAGGATCTTTTGGTGAAAGACTTCATTCGACCGAGTGTGTCTCCATGGGGAGCACCGGTCATCTTTGTGAAGAAGAAAGACGGGACTATGCGATTGTGCACCGACTACAGGCAGTTGAACAAGGTGACGATCAAGAACAAGTATCCCCTCCCTCATATTGATGATCTGTTGGATCAACTTAGGGGTGCTTGCTTGTATTCGAAGATTGATCTCCGGTCCGGATACCATCAGATTCGGGTGAAGCCGGAGGATGTCCCTATGACCACGTTTCGTTCGAGATACAGTCATTTTGAGTACTTGGTGATCCCGTTTGGACTCACCAATGCACCCGCAGTGTTCATGGACAGGATTTTCCAGTCGTACCTAGATCAGTTTGTGATCGTCTTCATTGACGACATTCTGATTTACTCCAAGACTGAGGAGGAGCATGCGGAGCATCTGAGGATTGTTCTGCAAGTGCTGAAGGAGAAAAAGCTTTATGCTAAACCTTCGAAATGCGAGTTTTGGCTCAAGTCAGTCAAGTTCCTTGGGCATGTGATTTCAGCTGAAGGAGTTGCAGTGGATCCCAATAAGATTGAAACCGTGCTAGATTGGGAGAGGCCCAAGACGGTTACTGAAGTGAGAAGTTTCTTGGGTTTGGCAGGTTACTATCGGAGGTTCATCAAGGGATTTTCCATGATGGTTCTTCCATTGACTCGCCTTACTCAGAAGGAGACTCCATTTGTGTAGACTCACGAGTGTGAGGAGTGCTACCAGGAGTTGAAGGAGAGATTGACAACTTCACCTGTGTTGATCCTTCCTGATCCTGAGGAGCAGTTTGAGCTTTATTGTGATGCTTTTGGAAAGGGGCTGGGCTATGTTTTAATGCAGACTGGTAGAGTTGTTGCTTATGCTTCAAGGCAGTTGAAGCCTCAAGAGGAGAACTACCTGACTCATGATTTGGAGTTGGCTGCGATTGTTTTTGCTTTCAAGATTTTGAGGCATTATCTGTTCGGTATGCAGTTTGTGGTGTTCAGTGACCACAAGAGCTTGAAGTATCTATTTGACCAGAAGGAGCTGAACATGCGACAAAGAAGATGGATGGAGTTTCTGAAGGACTACAACAATGTGGTAGCTAATGCTCTGAGTCGGAAATCTGTGAGTCTATCCGGTTTGACGATGGGTGACTTTGATGTCATAGAGAAGTTTCGAGATCTGAAGGTGACTTCCTTGTTTGGGGGTGCACTTCTCGAGATTGAGATTGTGAGAGTCAAGAATGAGCTAATGGAGAAGATCCAAGATGCGCAAGTGCAGAGAGAGTGCCTGGATTATGTGAAGAACCAAGACGGTGTATCTTGGAATGAGGATGGTTTGTTGACATTCCAGAAGAGGATTGTGATTCCTCGAGGACCTTTGACAGAAGAGGTGAAGGCAGAGGCTCATAAGGGCCAGTTTACTGTCCACCCTAGTGCTACAAAGATGTACCAGGACTTAAAAAGAAATTTCTGGTCGCCGAGCATGAAGAAGGACACAGCTGTCTATGTGTCCAAGTGTTTGATTTGCCAGAAGGTGAAGATAGAACACCAGAAGTCGTCTGGTAAACTTCAACCTCTTGAGATTTCGAAATGGAAATGGGAGAGTATTTTCATGGACTTCGTTGTGGGTTTGCCGAAGACTCAGGTTGGCTGCGACTCGATATGGGTCATTGTGGACAGATTGACAAAGTCTGCCCACTTTCTTCCGGTAAAGGTGAGCTTCACTACACAGCAGTTAGCCAAACTGTATGTTCGCGAGATCGTGAGGGTTCACTGGGTGCCCGAGAATATCATCAGTGATAGGACCCGAAGTTCACATCTCGGTTTTGGGAGGCGCTGCAGGGAGCTTTTGCAACTCAGTTGAGGCTGAGTACAACCTATCACCCTCAGACTGATGGACAGACTGAGCGGACCATTTGATAACTCATATTTTGTTACACTTATTTATTACTCTTGCTTGGTATTTTTATGATTTATTTGAATTAAATAAAGGTCTTTTGGGTCAAATCACAATTTTAGATTTTAATTGGGTTTAATTGATTTTGTCATAATTTTCCAGATTTACACTACTTTCGTATTTTGACCATATCTCACTCTACAGATGTCTGATTGACTACGTTCTTGTTGCGTTTTGTATCTAACAGGTAGGGCTACAATCTCTATTTCAGCTACTGAAGCCAAATTCCGACGGGACGATGGTCTAAACCTAAGCTCAAGATGAGGTGTTTTTGCTAGAATTTTATTTTGACGTTTGGACTTGTAATTCACATTAGGACCCAATGTGTTTAAGGCCCAAGGCCATGTTTTATTGTTTTATTTTATTTTATTTTTATGTATGGACCAAAGCGGTGAAACCCTAGCCGTTCTGAATGATGGCTATTTAAGGGAGACTTTAGGAAACCCTTCGGCAGTCAGTTTTTGAGAGTTTTTACGACAGACAAGTTTTCTCTGAATTTCAATTGAATTTTGTTCTTCTTCTTCATCTTCTGTTCTTATTCTTTTTAATTCTTAATTATGTTTTCCGTAGCCATGCGAGGCTAAGAACCTTTTAATCAACCTAAGGGTAACGGATTCCATGGATTAGTCTTGAGGGTCTGCGCTTTATTTTAAATCAGTTCCGTTTCCCTTCCAAACTCAGATTGATATCGTGTGATCGTGGATATTCAATCTGAGGTTCGCGATTGCGATTATGGAAAGGGATTATTGACCCTATGACCTTAAATCAAACGGTTGATACTCTGCGATTGTATGAGTAGAAGCACTGTATTTGATCAAATGCTAAGCGATCGCTTAGAGAGGGTTGTCAATTGAAAATAAGGATTCTGATTCAATTGATAATCAATCACGATTCTGATATCTTTTTATCCGAGGAAAGACGTCCATGGAACCCTAACCTTAGGTTGGTTAAGTTTTAATTACGAATTTTTAATCTCATCTTTTATATTCTGCCTTTTAAATTATTAAACTGAAATCCAAAACCCCCCCTTTTATTTTCTGTTTCAGCAGCGATTTTTACCAAAACAATTTTTTTGAGAGACGACTTAGGATCCAAAGTGTATGGTGAAATTCAAAAAATTTATAGTTCCAACACTAGATTTCATGTTTCAATTAAGAGGTGTCATGGAAAGAACGGGTTCAAAATCTCGATCAATTCCTTTTTCAAATCCTGCCGCAGCTGCGCGGACTTAGGGTTTCCACTTTACTGCAAAATTTTATGAACCCTAAATAAAAATAATTTTTAATTTGCGCGAGTTCTACAGCTCGGGTAAAATTTGGCGCCGTTGCCGGGGAAATTGCATCGGTTTAAATCGTTTACTGTGATACTCATTTTCTGTTCGAGTTTTGTGGTTTTCCAGGTTTGCAGTTCGGTTTGCAAGATTCTGATTTCGCAGGCTCGCGGCTTGTGGCTTGTATGGTTCTTCGCGAGTTCACGGGGAATCTTCACGTCAAAGCGTTTTTCCTCTTTCCCTTCTCTTTTCTAATTCTTGATCATCTTCTTCTTTAATTTTCGTTTCAGTTTCAAAAAAAAAATTATGTTTGCGCATCTGTCTTGTTTCTGCGTTTGCACTCATTTGTGATTCTGATTCCGATTTCTGCATTGGAATTTGATTCTACACATGCAACTTTTCTCAGTTTTTGAATTTTTTGCATTACGGTTTACGTTTCGGGCAGTTTTGGAAAAATTTGGGAAAATCGGTAAAACTTCTGTCTGAGGGATTGGCTTCGGGAGTTTTATTCCCAAAGGAAATCGATCTTCTGAGCATAAGTCACGCCCTAAAAGGGCGTGAAGTGTCCTTAATTTTTCCAAATTCTGTCATTTACTAACCCGTTTTAGTTTTTCTTTGTCGTTTCAGGACGTATCGGGTATTTCTGCTATTGTTCAACGTGCTCCGATTGACCTGAAATTTGGTGACGTGAAGGAGGAGGCGATCCCGGTCAAAATTCATCGAGGAGTATCCTCCATGATGGAAGCCCAATTTTAGTCGAATTCAATCGTTTGCTATTTTATTTTATTTTTTGAAAAAAAATTATTTGATTTTTGAGTCCGTAAGGTCAATTAGAGTTTAGGAGAGTTGGTCTCATAGAATTCTGAGGTCATTTGGTATTTTTCGTAGATTTATTTTTGCTTCTGTTTGCTATTTTCGGCAAATTTTTGTGTCCTATCGTATGTTTTGTGATTTTACTGTTGTATGCCTTTACCTATGATGCATGACTAGGAATACCACCAGCGTTGATGATTTATATGCATATGACCCTGAGATAGAGAGATCATTGCATGCTGCTAGTAGAGCTCGTAGGTTGACTTACAGTAGAGCTGTTCCTGAGCATACCTTAGAGTCTGAGTCTGTGGAGTCTGTTGAGTCTGTTTGTTCGAGTCCTTTACATAGTGTTTATTCATTTGGTAATTTATTTGATTCTGAAATCATGGGTGATAGAACACTTAAGCAATTGGCTGCTCCTACTGTTGATAATGAGCAGCCCCTGTGTATTCGTTATGCTAATCTTGTTGTACCTTTTGAGCTTAAGTCTGGACTGATACACTTGCTTCCCAAGTTTCATGGTCTTGCAGGTGAGGATCCTCACAAACATCTGAAGGAATTTCATATAGTCTGCAGCACTATGAAGCCAACAGGGGTGGATGAGGAAAAAATCAAGCTGCGTGCTTTTCCTTTCTCTTTGGACAGTGGAGCTAAGGACTGGCTGTACTACTTTCCACCTTCCTCCATTGTAAGATGGAATGACATGTCAAGATTATTTCTGGAGAAATTCTTCCCTTCATCCAGGGCCACCACAATCAGAAAAGAGATCAGTGGTATAAGACAGGCTAATGGAGAGAACATGCATGAGTATTGGGAGCGGTTCAAAAGGCTTTGTGCAAGATGCCCACACCATCAGATTCCAGACAATCTCCTGATTGTTTACTTCTATGAAGGGTTGCTGCCTATGGATAGGAATCTTTTAGATGCAGCTAGTGGGGGAGTCATGAGCAATAAAACACCTGATGAAGCAAAAAATTTGATTGCTGAGATAGCAGCTAATGCTCAACAATTTGGCACCAGAGCAAACAACAGTGCAGTGTTCCAAGTGCAAGCTCCTCCAATGCAAAATCCAATAGTGGCAGCAGCAGGAGCATCAAGAACAGATAACCAGAGAATGGAGAACAAACTTGATGAGTTGACATCAATGGTGAGGCAGTTGGCAGTGACACAGATTGTGCAACCTTCTGCTCAACAGATAAGCAACCTGTGTGGCATCTGCTGTGAGCCTTCTCACCCCACAGATGCTTGTCCTTCCTTTCAAGACAACAGTTTCCAAGTTGATCAGTCTGTTGCTGCAGTTTTTCCTGGAAAGCCACAGTACCAGCAGCAGCAGCAGCAAAATAATCCCTTCTCTAATACATATAATCCTGGCTGGAAAAATATCCAAATCTCAAATGGAGCCAGAATCAGCAAAGTGCACCATTCCAACAGAGGCAGCTGTTTGTACCTTCACAGCAGAGGCAAAATTTTCAACAATTTGCACCTCCGATACAGCAGCCATCCATGCAGCAACAAGCCAGTAGCAATGGTCCTTCTTTGGAGGATTTAATGAAGCAAATGTCAACTAACAATCTGCAGTTCCAATAGAGGACTGATTCTTCCATCCAGAATTTGCAACCACCGATTGGCCAACTTGCAACATCAATGAGTCAGACTCAACAAGCAAGTGGCAGCTCCCTTCCATCCCAAACAGTTCCAAATCCAAAAGGAAGCGGAAATGTAAGTGCTATTACTCCGCGGTCTGGAAAGCAAATGGAGGAGCCAAACCAAGTTGCTACTGAGTCATCTAAAGGAGGTGACACTAGTTCCAAGAAGCAGAACATTGATACATCTGATATCCATATCCCTCTGCCATTCCCTCAGAGAGCCACTCAGTCCAAGAAGCAATCAGCAAAGGCTCAAGATAAAGAGATACTTGACACCTTCCGAAAAGTGGAGGTGAACATCCCTCTTCTGGATGCAATACAGCAGATTCCGAGATATGCCAAGTTTCTAAAGGAGCTGTGCACCAACAAGAGGAGACTGAAAGGAGAGCAAGTTAACCTCAGTCAGAATGTATCAACACTCATCCAGTCTATGCCTAAAAAGTGTCAAGATCCAGGGACATTTATTATTCCTTGTGTAATTGGCAATTCTGTTTTTCATGATTGCATGCTAGACTTAGGGGCTTCCATTAATGTCATGCCTGAATCTGTATATAAGTCTCTTGATCTTGGTCATTTGCGTGCTACTAGTATTGTGGTTATATTAGCTAATAGGAGTAGTATTCACCCATCTGGTTTGATTGAGGATGTATTGGTCAGGGTTTATGAAACCAATATCATCAATGAAATTAGGGTTAAGAAGAAGAAGAACGGTTTGTGCGTATATTAGGTGGAAGATGAAGATATGAGTTACCCTCTTTTGGTTTTTTCGATTTTGCAGCTTCTCATTTTTATTTTGTATATGTACGATGCAATTGTGGCTTCATAATAACCAAAAGAATATATTATTATATATTCTTTCATTTTCTTATTTATTTTATATTTTTTCTCCACTGAGCATAATTACTAATATCCTTTGTATATCCAAAACAATAATGAATGAGGTAGAGATAAAGGAGTGGTTGGCTTCTTGCTCATATTCATTTAAAAAAAAAAAAAGAGGGCCTCTGGTTAGAGGTAGAGAAATGTAATATTTATGGTATTCAACATGATTGCAGCAGTGAACTTAAAAGGAACATATAAACAAATTATACACCATTCCATTACCATTCACTACCTTAACCATTTACGCCAAGGGCTGTAACAAAGAAACCCATATACCTGAACTTGATATACTTTTATTTTGACCAAACAACTCGGCTTTACTCAAATATTTTCTCATCATGCATTAGTTGGCTCTTTCTCAAGTCTCAACTATATTCGCAGGTCTCATACAAAGCAATATGTAGTGCGTAGTCAGTAATTTGTACCAAACAAATGCTTATTGTGATGCTCCACATAAACTTATTTTGATGAATTTGTACCATTGTCAATATGATTTCCCAGAAATTAATCTATTTGAGACAATTAAAAAATAACTTAGAAGTTCATGATTTTTATTTACCTAAAAAATGAGAGAAAAGATAAATTTACATTGTACTCAGTTCTTGGGTGTTATGGCATTGGAAACCATAAGATTACGCAAAAATAATGACCAATTTAGACATGTAGAAGGCTCAAATTCTAATTGTTCAAAGTCTAAGATGTTTCTAACACCATCAACAGAAGGGAATTTCCAGCCAAACTCCCATGATGAAGTTTCTAAATTTTTTTATAAGGAAGGACAATAGATTAAAAGTGCGAATTCCATTTTCTTCCTTCCAATACATATCACACCATAGTATACCATTTACTTACACTATTAAGTATCAACAACCAAAGAACTAATATCTTGTAAAAAGCAAAACCAAAATACATGCCAATAAGCACAAGATCAGAACTGAAAACAGTAAACAACCACGAAATTCCCACCTAATTAGAACTGAAAACATGTAATTATGGACAATTCTTTTAACACATGCTATTCTCAGAGCTAGCTTTTTTTTTTATATTTTTTAAAGTAACCTGTAACCTCTACCTTCACAGGTCGGGTTCATGGGGTGTGGTTTATTTTTTTTAAAGCAATATTTTCTGTTATTAGTTTGTCGAGGAGCTATAAAAATTAAAGAGAAGTAATAATTTAAACTAAGTTAGACCAACAGATACAGTGTGCAATTTTTGTACTTTGAACAGGGCGGTGGACTGGAGTTTTGGAATAGGAAAAATCCACAATAGATTGAAAATTATGAGGATCAAAATCTTATTTAAACCTAAGTTCAAATTGCAAACTTGGGTTAGTCGAATTTGGTCTCTACCATCCCTAATTTTTTTTCCCTCTATCTTAGCAGCCTCATTAATGGCCACGTGGACGTGCCAGCAGATCTCATTGGATTAGCTGGCATGCGAAAAGGTGTAACCACGCTCTCTGTGGATGACACGTGTATAAGGGAATAAGGTAATCACCTATTGGCTTCCACGCGGTTAAGGTCAGGACAGGCTTGGTGGGAGTTGAATGTTCACACTCTCATTTACGCGTGCGGGGTGAGGCGTTCATTGAATGCCAACAATGCCAACGATCTCTTGCATTGCACCCGACCCAAATCAATGACCTTCTCAAAAATCTTTGTAATCCATACTTCCACCATTCAAATTTATAAAACCATTCCCTGATCTTAGTTTCCTCCACCTGTGACCGGAAACAACTACCATACATGAACTTAGTTATATATCATTATAAAATATAATATTTTGCATAATTTGTAGAGTTCGATAAAATGACATCAAAATAAACTAGTCACAACACTTCCTTATGGTGCTTATTATTCTCAAGAAGAAGTTGAGAATTTATTTATCTAGTTGATTATTGCATATATCTCAAGGTGTGCCCATGACTTGTGCATTCACAATGACCTTGTAACGGTAGCGTTTAGCGCAGAAGAGGAGGTAGACAAGATTGAGAGCACCAAGTCCAGCTATGACGAAGTAATAGTAATCCAATCTGCCAGCGTTGAGGTCATTGTTCAGCCAATCTGTTTTGCCATACTTTCGTGTCACTTTGTGCACAATGTTCATTACCAAGGCACCAGCATAACTTGAGAAGCCAGCCACAAGAAATTGCAAGGAATTGCCAAGAGTTCTCATTTTCTCTGGCGATTCACTGTTGTAGAATTCAGTCTGTCCAATAATGCTAAATACTTCACACAATCCTAAAAAGGCAAATTGAGGAGCTAGCCACATGGCAGACATTGGTTTAACCCCATGAAGTGCATCGTGTGAGATAGCCACACTCCTTCTTTGCCACTCCACCAAACCACCACTTACCATAGTAAGAATTGAGAAGATGTTACCAATTACTATCTTTTGAAGGCCCGTCAACCCTTCCTCTTGTTTTGTGACTTTTGCCAGAGCTCGTTGCAGAAAGAGGTCATAGCAGAGGAGCCATATACCAATGCTGATTAAGGATATTATACTGAATGATGCAGGATGAATTTCAAAGTGTGATCCAAGATGGCGGTCCATTTTCATGGCCTGGATGACAGGAAAGATTCCTCCTTGTGCCATTGGTATCAAACACAAGATACCAGAAGCCCATATTGGTATAATTTTAATCACACATTTGACTTCTTCCACTTGTTGAATGCTGCACAACTTCCATGGATTTGTGACCAAACTTTCTTCATTAACTTCATTGTTTTGTATCATAGCAGCTTTGTTTAGAAACCTGTGCAAAAATCAAAGTTACCAAAAAAGCTTGTCCTTAATTGGATGAGGAGTAAATATTAAAACACACAAGTGAGATTGAGGAACATTACCTAAGTTGTTCGGTCAAAGGTATCTTCACTGTTTTATCATCTCTTAACGGGGGATCAAAGTAAACAACTTCTTCTTCATTTGTTGGGTTTTTTAGATGACGCTTCTTGTAAGCTGCAATAAACACTTGTGCAATACCAGAAAATATGCTCCCTTCTGCTGGAAGGTAAAAATAAGTTCTTGCTCCGGCAAAAAATATGATTATTGCACATAACATGAGAAGGGCTAGTATCCCAAAACCCTTGACCCAGCTTTTGCTTTGGATTTGAACTATTAAAGTATTATTGATCAACATGACCAGTGTCTGTGTGTTGTAGTACGAACTTAAGAATCTGCTGACTCCTTTCCTTCCATCAGAGGAAGTTGTGTCAAATTGATCAATGGCAAAGGGAATACTGCATGGTCTAATTCCACCTGTGCCTATACCCAGCCAGGACAGCCCCAAAATTAAGATGGCAAGCTGAGTAGTCGTTGGGGGAACACATGCTTGCTGCTCAGAAGTACAACTTGGAGGGTGAAATTCTGGCACCCATGCTGTAAGTGTTAGCAGCACTATTCCCTAATTAAGCACCAGCAAATGATTAATTAAGAAAGCAATAATAATTAAGAAGAAGAAACTTTTTCAATTTATTATAATGTTTCAAATATTTAACTAAGAAGAAAAATATCTCTAAGAGAGTAAAGAAACTTTGGTTAATTAAATTTATGAATTTGTAAGTTGAGGGAATGAAATCTCAGGGGCTAAACCATGGGGAAACTAAATTAATGCTAACAATTAAGCTCTTCAAATTAAAATTGATAAATCAATGAGCGATTGTACTATGTGTTTTAAATATAATGGAGTAGAGCATACCACAAGTGTTCCAAATGATGCCATAGCAATGGTTTTGAATTTTCCTAAATAGGCATCCGCAAGAGAAGCACCAATAATTGGTATGAAATTGCTCACTCCATACCATATGCTGATAACATTTGCAGCACCAACGTGACTCAAATGGAACATTGTCATCAAATACACGGTGAAATTTGCCATTATGCCGAATGTTGCTATTCTCTCAATAGTCTCATTTCCTACAAAATATAAATCACAAGACCGGCTTAGTTAACTCAACTTGATAACAAATTATATATCAATAAATAATATATACATATGCACATTTTTGTGTTAAGATAGGGACCTATGATGAAAAGAACGGCCTTCCATCCGGGCTTTCTCTCCATTGTCCTTGCATTTAAGGAATCCAAACCATCTTCAGTTGTTGACTGTGTCCTATTCTCCACCTCCATTATTTTTATCTGAAGTATCCTTTGTATGCTTGAACTAGGCTCCTTCAGATTATAGTTGTCAGAGCTAATAAGTGTTCAGGTAGCAATTGAGAAGTGGGCCGTAAGGAGCATGAATTGAAGTCAGCAATGACATGAAGACAATTAATATATTGCACTAATGTTTCTTGCATTAATCAAAATATGAACCTAAATATAAAAGTTTTCTAATACATGTGTCTTTAAGGGCAATATCTTCAGTTATTATACTAATAAAAATATTTTTTTTATTTAATAATGGGTTATATTTGATAAATTTTAAAGAAAAAAATATTTTTACTTGTATTGCAGGAAAAAAAAAATAATCTAACATGTTAACATAAAAGTGAGTGGGTCCCTCACATAAAAAAAATAGAATTTACTTACATTTTATGTGAATGTGTTCAAAAATATTTGTTTGCGGGAAAAACAAAAATATTAAACCAAATTTTAAATACGAGAAAAATATTTCTTCAATCACTGAATATAAAATTATCTCTAGTGAGCTCAAAACGACGTCATCTTAGGATTATAAGATTAAAATCTTTTATTATAAAAACTAATGTAACCCTACGATATATTATAATTACAAGAACACCTGATTTTCGTCCCAAAATAATACCATTTTGAATTCATTGGAAATATCTTACGATGGAGAAATGCTTTACTCTTTAAATATTCATTGTCAAAATAACATTTTAAAGAGTTATCTATAAACAATGCGCTGAGTTAAGTTGTCAATTTAGCCACAGCCCGTAGCACAATCCATTTAGTCCTAAAATTTGACCTTATTTTTTTGATAGCCCACTAGATAGTGAGACTTTTCACACTCCACACTCCACACTCCAAATCCACACAACCAAACAATTAACTAACAGACCAATCAGATCGCAGCACTGCAGCACGTTATCCGGAGCCTCGAGTCCCCAAAGGTTTTCACCCCCGGCATTCTTCTCGGTAACTATCACCACCGTTGATCATTAGCATGCATGGTTATATATGAACATGTCTAATACTGTATTACAATGACTCATACTTTGAAATAGATGCGTTTGTTTTGCTGACAATGAATCTTATCACTTTGACATGTCACGGCGAGAAAAAGAGTGAAGAAATATAGTTCTTGATTTGTTTATTGATTAATACATGTTGTTCACACGTGTTTGGGCAATAGCTAATACATGTTGTTCACACGTGTTTGGGCAGTAGCATGCGTGTCTTTTTTTCCACAGTATATTAGTTGGGGCACGTGAGTCATTGGGGCTGCCATGGTGACTTAAGTGAGTCACGTGCTTTGTAGCAGCGCCCTGATTATTGTGAGTGGGTTGGGCTGTTCTACTAAGCCCAATATTTCTTTCCCCAACCCCAAATCCATATTGGATCTGTCGGTCTTCTTGTCTTTTCTTTTTCTTTTGTTCTGAACAATATTTCCCCTTCTCTGCTTTCTTTGACTATTTTTCATTGGACCATGGTACTACTTTCTTTTTTTCTTTTTTTTGTAAATGGTACTACTTTCTTACATATACTTACAGTACTATATTACTATATTCGCTTGAACATGCTAATCAGAGCAAAAATCGCCCCTTTTTCAACAATGATTATGATCATTTTCTATGCAAACACAGACACCAATCGGTTCATTCATGAGGACATCAACCAGATATATAGTTACACAATACAAGATACAGCCACCACAATATTCTGAATGAATGCAGCAACATGTACATGCAGTGAGATTAGATTTACCGTTCTTCGCTTGATCAGCGAGTGCGTGAGTAGCTGTGCTTGACCGTTGCTCGATTGGCTTCGTTCCACTTGGATGCTCTCCTAGCTAGTTGATGCGGTGTGTTTGCTCTCACCAAGAGAAATGACACAGAGAGAGAGTAGTTCTGAGATATTAAAGGAATGAATTGAAAAAATTAAAAAAGAGTGAAATCAAAACTTAATATATTTGAAATTAGAGAAATGAAGCAATTATCACACTGTAATCTCAGTACAAACATGGAGCAGGTGCATAGAACCAAAGAGTTGTTAGGATTTTACAAAAAAAAAAAAAAAAAAACAAGTTGTTAGAAGGTTGTGTGAAAAGCTCATAAGATAGTTAGTTAAGGAGAAAATTAAACGTTGATGGGGACTCCTTTCTAACCGACGTAATAACACCGCCATCATTTCCTTAAACTCACCTTGAGAACGGGAATTTGAGAGAGAGAGAGTGAGAGTGAGCGAGCGAATGTGAATATGAGAAGAAGATGTGGTATTTATAGAGAAGATGGGTTGAAAGAGGGAAAGCGGGGCAAAGAGAGAGAGAGTTGCAGAATAAGAAAAAGGGTAGAATAAGGTGTAGGGGCTCATGCTTTCAGAAAAGAGAGAGTTCGAAGCTATTTCTCAAGTTCTTCAGTTTTCAGAAAATATAACACTCACTCATTCGTGTTGCCGCGTCCAAGAAAAAAGAAAAGGTACGTGCATTTTCTCAAGTATAACATTTAAGATTTTAAATTGATTCAAGAAAATCCAATAAACTTAAGAAGAGATTTTATCCAGATCAGTTTTTTATCTAAAATTATTAAAAAAAAAAAAGGCTAGAAAAATTTTAAAAACCAGCAAAAGAAAAAGATTATTCAAAAAAGGGTAACGGTAAGGATTTAGGAGCAGCATACCAAAAAAAAAAAAAAAAAGGATTTAGGAGCAAAAGCAAAGAGAAATCAACGAGTTTTCTCAAGCTTCTTCTTTTGAATTTTCCCTTTATGTTGTATCTCTCGGGTTTGATGGATTGTTCCACAAATATGAGTGGTTAATCGAATTTAAGTTTCTAGATTAGACGAGTAACTAGTTGATGACATAATTTTATGTGATTCTTTTCTTATATGGAAAATTGTTATTTCTTAATTCAATTATAGTGTTTTTAATGTTTGCTATATTATATGGCCCATATATACAAATATAAGACATTGGGAGAGGAATTGAAAGATGAAATTCAGTATGGGAACCTCTAAAAATTAAGCTTAAGAATTTAGCATCTAGAAATGGACTGAGTCCTTTGAAGATAAATGAAATTCAATATGGGAACCTCTAAAAACTAATCTGATTCTGATTTAATCAAAAAAACAAACCTATGATTTTAGACCCCAAATTATTTTTCCTACATGTGATCATAGTATATGGGCCTTCTGCTCATGCAATATGTTTGAACCGGAAATAACATATTGAACTGTGCTTTTTATTTTAGTCCATGAGTAATATTATATGGGCCTTCTGCTCATGCAATACTTCCTTTGCTATTATTTAGAAGCTGATACGGCTGAGATTTTTTATGAAGGAAATAACATCTAGTATGGGCCGGAAACTGATGTGATTGGTAATTGCTAGAGTCGTACAAGTTAACCCAAAAATGACAAGAGGGCTTTTCTCAAGCTTTGTGTAATATTTTGGGCCGTTGAGGTGAATTCTCAACTCAATTTTCTTAAATACATATATTCTGCCCCAATACATCTTAAATTGGCATAGGGTTTATGAACTTTAACCAGCTTGAGACTCCTTTAATACACTTACCCTCGACAATTTAAAAATATTAAATTGCTGTTAAAAATACAATATTTATGTTAAAAATACATAACTAATTAGTTCTTGTAGCCCTTAAATCGATTGTACTAGAAGGGTAAAACCAAAACTAGTAAAATCCATTGAACTCTGATTTTATATTTAACAATATTTAATAATGTATCCTGATATTCATCCCAGAACTATAGAGAACGTATAGAGCAATGTTCTAATTACAGTAGCAAGAAAACAAAAAGAAACAGAAGATGAAAATGGAAAATTAAAATAGTCTCAGAGAAGCATCCAAATAACATCAAAAGCAATTTTTTCGAAAGATTTATTGAAAACGTATCAATATGCATGTCATGTAAAAACATTCAAGCCACCCACATGAACTTTGATAGCTGCTGCATATGCATAAAAATTAGGCATTGGCCAAAGATCTCAGCAGTCAGCAGGCTTTTGTTTAAAAATAAAATAAAACTTATTCTCTGCCAGAAAAACAAAGCCTAGTAACTTGGTACTATATAGATTGCTAGAATCATACTTTTTTTTATCCTTACTTTCAAAATCAAAGCATGTAAAGTTATCATTTGTGATGTGAACTTTCAAGCATCTTTGAGGTTTCATGGTTTACAAACCAATACAAAAAAAACTGCAAAAACATAAAAAAAAAATCCAGAATGAAAAACTACATGGAATGGACCATTTGAAAAACCAAGTCTTTTTTACTCTCAGCAACTGTCATTACCAGCTTATATAAAAATAAAGCACTCATCATTAAACTCCAACTACGAGTGTGAGATGAGGACAATTTTCATGTACTAGCTTACATGAAAATAAAATAAATAAAAAAAAGTGGTTCTTTTATTTTTCATGAATAAAGATTTTACATAAAGCATTCCCTGCACCTACAAATAGAACTAACTACATACAATTCACACACACACACCAAAACCATGAAGTGTTAATCAACAGGAATAAAATACCTCTCCAAACAGCAGCAGAGGGTGTAGAATCAAAATTTCATAAGATAAGGCCTAAAACCATTAAATAGAAGCCCAATTCATCAATTCCTTAAACTCACCGAGAGAGAGAGAGAGAGAGAGAGAGAGAGAGAGAGAGAGTGAGAGTGAGAGTGAGAGTGAGATGTGAAAATGAGATCGAAGATGGGGTATTTATAGGGAGGGAGTTCGAAGCTATTTCTCAATTTTCCTGTTTTCAGAAAATATAACACTCACTCACTCATTCGTGTTGCAGCGTCCAAGAAAAAAGAAAAGGTACGTGACGCGGCGACATGTCATCTAATTTTTTTTTTTTGGAAAACAACGTCTCATCTAAATTTTGTTCTAAATAAAAAATAGGTTATATTTATATTTTATTTTTATTTACAATATGTTAATTTATAATTTATTTTTATTTATAATCTGTTATAATTAGAGATGTAAATATATCAGCCAATATAGGGACTTATGACTCAACCTACAATAGATTAGACTCGATCTATATATATAATCAAATAGAACATGTTCAAACTTTTAAAAAAAATTATTTAGAAAACAATTCATTGAATTTCTTTTTCATGCCATATATATATATATATATATTATTTATTTTAAATAAAATAATTATTTTAATATTTTTAAATAATAATGTAATATTATTTTAATTATTAATAATATCCATTTGTGAGGATAACTTAATGCCCGAGAAAATTCTCCATCTTGGATATCTGGTAATTTTTTGCTTTTGAATGATCATGGTTAGTGGCATATATCCCAAGCCAAATGAGTCATTGAATGAACATTGATGGTACATTGAGTTTCAGTAAGGAACAAATTCCACTATATATGTTATCGGCAATGGCTGCCTTTAATAGATTTGGAATTTCATGTTAAGCAGTACTTATTATAGTTGATGTGTGACTTTTTTCCTTTTTCGTTTTGTGATTAATATGTATATCCTACTTGAGAATTTTAGTACTTTTAGTTGTTTAGAGCAAAATCGATACCAGTTGGATGTTTTTACGTTAAAAAAAAGTAGAATCCTTTTCTATAGATCGAAGAAACGAGATGGCTCTTACATTTACACTATTCACCCACCAGAAAATTCTTATTCTTGATGCAACTGAAGTCAAAATCTTCAAATTCTATCGATGGATTGGCCTAGTTTCTTTGGTGCTTTGTACTTACATAGGAAATTCTTGTCTCTATCTTTTCCATCAATAGACATCAAAAGATTTTATTCCTTGTCTACGCGTTCAACAGGACCTCCCCAATCTTCCTTTCATTATACCCAACAAATAAAAAGAGAAGTGTCTTGCACAGGACCAATAATATATGTTTCTTTTCCCTTAATGACAAATATGAAATCAAGATTTATTCATTTAATTTTGGAATCTCTTGAAAATAATATGACGGTCATACAAGAATCAGTAATATTATTCCTTTTTTTTTTAGAAAATCATTTACTATTCACTATCCACTACGCACTATTGTTTCACCTTTTATAACCAAATGAATCAGTCATTGTTCTTCTATAAACTAAAGAGCGAAAAAAAATATAATATATACTTTCAAAATAAATTGGCAAAAAAATTTAAATATTATTTTTTAATAAATAATTACATAAATGTAGTCATTTTGAAATTATTTACGTACGTATAACATTCAAACACGCTCCATAAGGATGTGACCGGTTGGAGAGAGACATTTTTCACAGGGGCGTGTTTGAGGAGAGAGACACTCTCCTGTGGATGTTTCATCATGTACTGCCACATAGCACATGTTGTTTTCATCAATACGTCTTTCTCATGAGTTACGTGAAGAAAAGTTAATTGCGAGTCTCCTAATTTAGTATAGATAATAACTTGATGAATTAATGAGGTAGATACATTAAAATGCTTGTAAATTGACATATCCACCACCTGGCTAACAGCATTACTTAAATTACAAGCCTATGCTTGATAAACTCTACGTATTTGGACTTCAAACGTGTGCAAATAAAACCCAGCCAATTATAGTTTCTTCGGCCTCATTCTTCAGCCAGGAAAATTCATTTTGGCTTGCAACGTTCGCTTGTTCCAAATGAATTAGTAAAGTGCGTTGACTTGCTATATCCGAGCATGCATATGGAAAGCATCAATTTATTTCATCTTTACTCATAAGGGACCAATGGTGGGAACTATTATGATTCCATTGATCGCATGAAATTACATAGTCCCGTTGGTGTACGATAATTGTTTATTTATGATTAAGTTTTGTACCACACACTCATCAATCATAAATTAAAAAATTCACGATTCTTCAATTCCACAAACTGTTGATTTTTTGTGCCACGTGTTAGTACTAGATGAGTTATGCCCTCTGTGGGGTGTCTTTTGTTTTTGTGAATTCAATTTTTTTCAATAAATAACGCAATGGTATCATAATCGTATGAATTTTTACTATGAAATTTTTCTAATCATAACAGTGATTTTCTATTCATTAATTTGAGTAGATCTTTATAAAAATGATGTGTCTTTACTATTACATGTCTTGTCTTGTCTAAAATGAGCTCCTATATTTTGAGAGAAAGATGCGTGACTGAGTTGGCCATCGGTTTACCTTATCTATTTATACCTTTGTCTCAAAAGCCTTTATGAATGTTGTTATAGAAGTAGAAAATTAAAGTCTTATTAAGAAATCGCATTAATAGAAAAAGAGTTTTTTACATTTTTCTCATCGAAATGGTAAAGTATATAACGTGGGCACTTCTCTATAACCTAATTCCCTCTTAAATAGTTCAATACATCATGGGAAAAAAGTTTGTCATTTTAAATGATACACCTTATATCATTTCACTCTCATAAAGAGGTGGGACTCATACTTTTAAAAAAAATTCACCCTTCTCTCTTCCATGATTTATCTCTTTCTCTCACTTAAAATAACACAACCTTATGTCCTTCAAAATGATACACACTTTCTTCATACATCATTACGAATTACAGCCATTCATTCCTTATTGGAACCACTAATACTTGATTTGCCAGGACAAGATTAAGATACCGAGAAGTTTCATATATGATAACAACCGTATTAATAAGCCACCCTCATTAAAGGCAAACTAGCCCTATATGGGTGATAAAGGATCCTAATAAGCCACCCTCATTAAAGGCAAACTAGCCCTATATGGGGTGATAAAGGAGGAGCCCATAAACTCATTAATTGTACAAAATTGTCAAATGAATGACGTGACGTGAAATTTCATTAATTTTTTTAACTATTAGCATTTTTATTTTATTTTAATCAATTCTATTTAAATTCATGTGTCAAGAAAATTTTATTTAAATTCATAATGTTTTATCTTTTATATTCGTTTTATGATATATATATATATATATATATATATATATATATATATATATATATATTTTGTATACTTTCAAGTATAACATTTAAGATTTTAAATTGATTCAAGAAAATCCAATAAACTTAAGAAGAGATTTTATCCAGATCAGTTTTTCATCTAAAATTATTAAAAAAAAAAAAGCCTAGAAAATTTTTAAAAACCAGCAAAAGAAAAAGATTATTCAAAAAAGGGTAACGGTAAGGATTAATTAGGAGCAAAAGCAAAGAGAAATCAACGAGTTTTCTCAAGCTTCTTCTTTTGAATTTTACCTTTTCCCGTTTGATGGATTGTTCCACAAATATGAGTGGTTAACCGAATTTAAGTTTCTAGATTAGACGAGTAACTAGTTGATGACATAATTTTATGTGATTCTTTTCTTATATGGAAAATTGTTATTTCTTAATTCAATTATAGTGCTTTTAATGTTTGCTATATAATATGGCCCATATATACAAATATTTAAGACATTGGGAGAGGAATTGAAAGATGAAATTCAATATGGGAACCTCTAAAAATTAAGCTTGAGAATTTAGCATCTAGAAATGGACTGAGTCCTTTGAAGATAAATGAATTATCAAAAATCTTAATGGATTTTATTAATATATTATTAGAAAAGTAATCATGTACGAACATTTAATGCATATTGTTTTAGGCTTTAAAATTTTTATTGAGAATTTAGATAAGTTATTTATATTCACACACAAAACAATGTCGTTTTGGGTTGAAAAATTAAAAAATTATAACGATAAAGACTATTATAATCCTGAGATAAATTATAAAGGATCATGTTTTCTTATGTTGCATGAAAACATGAGAGAACAAAAGTAGAGACAAATTAAATGTGGATCCCACATTTTATATTAGAAAAGAAAAGAAAAATTAATTGGCATGAAAAACGAATTTGTGTAGGAAAATTTGTTTCTCTTCTATTGAAGGAGAATATGATTTTCCAAATTATACTTACAAAAATACCTTGATTTTTGTCCCAAAACCACATCATTTTGGACTCAATGTAGATAACTTATCTACATTGACTGCAGAAAAAATGAACTCATTGTTTTATGGGTTTCCTTTTTCTGCAGTTACTGCAGATAAGTTATCTGCAATAAGCCCAATACGACGTCATTTTGGGACAGAAATCATGGTGTTTTTGTAATTTTAATTTATTTCAACATTATAATAGTCTTTATATTTATAATTTTTTAAGATTTCAATACCAAAACGACGTTGTTTTGGAAATAAATACATATAACTTATCTGCATTAACTGCAGAAACATTATTCCCTTGTTTTATTCAATAAATATAAAATTTATAAATATGGTTTTAATGTTTCTACGATGAATATAGATAAGTTATCTACATTCATTCTCAAAATCATTGTTGTTAAAATCTCGATTTATCACTATGATTCTACGTTTTTATGATTTTTTTCATCAAAGCGATTTTACTAATATTTCAAACGCTTTTACGTTTTTACGTTTTTTTATGATTTTTTTACATTACGATTTTATGTTTTACGATTTTTTAAACTCCTTCTGATTTTACTTAAGATCTCGATTTTAACAACATTGCTCAAAACAACTTCATTATGGGTTAAATATAAAAAAAATAAAAATGAAAAAGACTATTATAACCATAAAATAAATTATAATTATAAAAATACCTTGATTTTCGTTTCAAAACGATGTCATTTTAGGTTCAATGTATATAACTTATCTACATTGAATGCAGAAAAATAAACCCAATAAATATATCCTATAAAATAAAAAGTAAATAATTAATTATTATAACGTATTATATAAGATATTAATATTTAATAAAAAATAACATTTACACATGATACATAATTTAAACATTTATAAATCGCAAATTGTTAATAAAAAATATTTAATCACTATAAAAAAATATAAATTTTAATTTAATATATATAAAAGAAATAAAGCTTTTATTATTTCGATATAAAAGTGTAATTAACATAATTTTTATGTCATGAATGAATAACTAGAAGCTATTACTTCGAGAATATGTGCAGCCTTCTATGCATGTTTCCCACTACTTTTTTTATGCAAAATTGTTACACTTATTAATATTATTTATTATAATGTCTATTGGATGAAAAAATATTTAATATTTAAAATTAAAAATTTTTAAAAGTGAATTTTGAACTTGATAAGTGGGAAAAGAGCTCAACATTCAATACTTTTCACTACTTTTCTCATGGGAAATTGTTAATATATTAAAAGTATTTATTATTATGTCTATTATGCTTAATTATTATACCTATTATGATTAATTAATTTCGTTGCTGCAAAAATAAACCAAACATCATTTTGCTAGAAGGTTTTAAAAATAAATTTTACTGAAATATTATTTTAATGTTATTTATGATTACATGTTTCGAACGCATTGAACAGTAGGCTTGAGAAAACATGTTTTTTAATCAAAAATAATGTTTAGAATCTTATAATAATTAAATAATTTTTTCATAAAAACTAAAACCTATAAAAAGTAGCTTTGATATTTTCTAAATTTTTTTTCAAATAACTTCTAATTGTTTGAAAAAACTTTTATTTTAAGAATCATAAATAATTTAGATTGTTGGAAAAAGTTACAAATCTTTGTAACAAAAACTTGTTTATTATTATTAATTTTTCAATTAAAATGAATGACCATTTAGTGACTAGTGACCATCTAACTTCTGCATTGTAAAAGATGTTTACCATTAAGTATTTTACAGACCATTTTGCATCATTGCATTTTACCGAAATGATATTTTAATGCTATTTATGATTACATGTTTCCAGCCCAATGAGTAGTTGACTTAAAAAAAAAAAAAAATTAACTAAAAAAATGTTTAGAAGTGCCTACCAAAAAGAAATGTTGAGAAGCTTATAATAATTAAATAATTTTTTCCTAAAACCTAAAAAAAGTAGCTTTAATATATTCTAAAATAATTTAAAAATAACTTCTGATTTTTCAACTTCTAATGGTTTGAAAAAATGTGAAATTTGTTATAAAAAAAAATGTGAAATATTTAATTTTAAGAAAAATAAATAGTTTATAATTTTGAAAAAATAACAAATCTTTGCAATAAATAATTATTTATTATTGTTAATTAGTCAATTAAAATAAATGATCATTCAGTGACAAGTGACATATAACTTGAATTTTCCATACTTACATTTTTCCTAAATAATGTTTTAATGCTATTTATTATTATATGTTTCCGACCAGTTATTCTTTTTTTGTCTTGAATTTTTAAAAATAAGTCATCTTTTTTATGGTAAAAACAAGTCATTTTTTAAGGATGACAAAGTATACTCCCAAACAAATAATTAATAGTAAGATTAAATGAGATATTGGTACATTGAATAATAAAAAATAGTATCCTTTGAAAATTATATTAATTCATATTTATTTTGTTTTCTAAAAGAATTTCTTTAATTCACTTTCTCAGGCTTTGAAAGAATTTTAACAATTATTTTTTCTTTGATTAGCGAGAAGAGCAGTATTTTTAAATATAGGTATAATATACATGATAAAAAATTAAAATAAAAAGTAATAAAACTAGAATAAATTTGTATATAATAAACCTAAATTTAATATCAAATTATAGATTAAACAAAAAAATATTTAAAATTAAGAAATATGTATAGTTGATTAAAAAACAATTTAAATTCGAAAAAAAATTATCAATTTTTTTTCAAAATTTAAATAAAAAATAAGAAATGACATATCTATATCTATACAAAAGGAAAATTATTTTTTGGTAAGTTTTCTGACGTGTCGTTCTCTCCTTCAATATCCACTTTGTGTTCACTCTACAAACCACTTTAATTTTTTCCACTTTTAGAAACATTTCAAATTTGAATTTTTTATTAGATAGGTGAAAAAAGAGTTCAGCATTCATTACAAAAAGTTTTACTTTTAAAATTTGAATTTTGAATTTTGAACTTGCAGTGTGCAAAAATAGTTCATCATTCATTACATAAAATTACACTACTTTCTGCATTGGAAAGTGTTGAGTCTATTAATTTCACTACATTCAAGAAAAATGATAATAACAATGAAACCACTTTAAAATGTTTCTTATTTAATAAGTTTCTAAATTTGAAATTTTAATTCAAATTTTTAATTCTACCACTTCTTGATGCATTGAAATTGGTTAAGTCTATTAATGATGCATTGAAATTCTTAACCCTATTAATATCCCACTATTGGGTTTAATTACTAAAAAATGAAATTATTTTGTGTATAAATAGGGGAAAAGTTATATTTACAACCTATTTTCGTTTACAACTTCTTACAATCATATCTTAACCGTTTATTTCTGTCAAACAACAGTTAAGATTTTTGCAAATCAAATTTATTAATTAATTATTAATTCACAATAAATGACAACCGTTGATTGACGAAAATCAATGGTTAAGATATGGTTGAAAGAATTTGTAAACTATTTGGGTTGTAAATATAACCCCTTCAATAAATAGGATATGTGTTACTTAGTTTTTTCATTTGATAATTAGCTTTTGCGCTCATGTTTATTCTCTTCTCAAGTTGTTTTTCTATTAGATGAACATGTAATAACCAATATAAAAAAATATAAAATTATAAATTAAAAGAGAAAAATAACTTTTTTAAAAATTATCTAAAATCAATACAAAATATTTTAAATTTTAAATTTAAATAAACAAAATGGCATCTATCATTCTGAGAATAACAAATTATAAAAATTTAATCATTGTAAAAATGAATGACAATTCAGTAATAAGTGACCATCTAATTTGGTAAACTCATTTGCATTATTTACGAGAAAAATATTAGACATGCATGACATCATTATTCTTATAGACAAAAGTAGATAGAGGTTATCTTTAATAAATTATTCCATGCCATACAAGATATCATTCATGCTCCTTAAAAAATTTCATACAAGTATTTTTTATTGAATTTTTTTAACATAAATATTTTAAATATATATGTATAACCAATATAAAAATTATAAAATAAAAGATAAAATTTTTTTTTTAAAAAAATATGTATAATTAGTACAAAAGAATTATGAATAAAAAATACAAAAAAAATTAAAATTTTAATTTAAATAAAAAATGACATCTATCATTCTGTAAAAAAATTATAAAAATTAATCACTATAAAAATGAATGATTATTCAGTGACCATTTAACTTTTGCATCGTAAGAAGATGTTAGTCATTAAGTATTTTTCAGACTATTTTAATGTTTCCCACAACTTTCTGCACGAAAAATTGTTAAGCATATTAATAATGTTTATTATTATGTCTATTGAGTGAGAAAATATTTAATATTTTAAATTCAAACTATTTAAATTTGAATTTTGAACTTGATTGGTAGGAAAAGAGTTCAACATTTAATGTTTCCGCAGTGGAAAAAAATATATAATAAATTCAAATATAACATAAATTTATAGATTAAATGAAAAAATATTTAAAATTATAAAAATATATGTAGAGCTAATAAAAGATAATTTGAAATTTAACTGCCAAAAAATAGCAGTAATTAATATACCTATTACAAGTAAGTCTAATTGCTTATGTTGATAATGAGTTGCCAATTCCATTAATAAAAATGGAAAATAGTTAATCCTAAGATGAATGAGATATGAATGGAATCCTTATAAAAATGGGAGTTGCTAATGCTTATAATGATAAGATGGAAAACAAAAAAATAATTATACGAGATATAGAATTTAAAAAGACAAATATGAAAATATTTTATTTTAATTCAAAATTTAAAATATTTTTTTTTTTGGAAATAATAGGAAATTAAAACAAAAACACAACAAAAAGAAACTAGGCACAAAGCCTAGACCAGTGAACACCTATAGTGTCACCATACAGACTATCAATACAACCTGACGGTGGACAATCAAATTCCTGAATTACCCAAGAGAAACCATAAGAGTAAGAGGCTAGAAAGTCCGCTACTCTATTTCCTTCACGGTGAATGTGAGACATATAAATCTGCCAATCTCGCTGCATCAAATTTCGAATACGATTCACCAAATATTTAAAAGGGAGAGAGAGAGAAAAGGAGAATCAAAACCATTCAAAAATGAATCAATTAATATAAGAAAATAAATAAACAAAACGACATAGTTTTGGGTTAACTAGAGATAAATATATCTCAAGCAGCTTGAGAAATATTTCTCTCTATATATATAGGCTTTAATACTTCTAGAGTGAATGTAGATAAGTTATCTACATTCGTTCCCAAAATGACATTGTTTTGAGTTGAAAAATTAAAAAATTATAATTAAAAAGACTATTATAACCATGAAATAAATTATAATTACAAAAATATCTTAATTTCTGCCTCAAAACGACGTAGTTTTGGACTCAATGTAAATAAGTTATTTACATTGGCCGTAAAAAAGCGAACCTATATATATATATATATATTGGAAAACCTAAACAATAACTATCATAAAACCAACAAATGTTTAGAAAACATGCAAGTCAAGAATATGTGTAATCTTTATGTATAGTTTGCAGTCAGGCATAACTTATTATTTTTAAGGGAAAAATATTTCTCCAGTCACTGCAGATAAAATTATCTCCAGTGAGATCAAAACGACGTCGTTTTAAGTTATAAGATTAAAAAATTATAATGATAAAGAATAATATAACCCTGCAATATATTAGAATTACAAAAATACCTTGATTTTCGTCCCAAAATGACGTCGTTTTGGGCTCACTAGAGATAACTTTATCTCCGGTGATTGGTGAAATCCTTTACCCTATTTTTAAATATAAAAACTTTACATGCTGACATAAAATGTTGATAGTGAGAGGTAGCAAATTGGTTTCGACCCGGAGGGCCGACCCACCCTGCCCGCCAACACATTTTTCTTCTTCTTATATTTATTGTCTAACAAATTCGTCTTTGTGTGGCTAAGTATTTGTTAGAATATTAAACGTAATAACTCAAATATTTGCTAACTCTTCATCTAATATATATGTCACAAATACACACTTCAGAAAAATTAATTTAGAGACAACTCTTTATTTATTACATGTTGATATAAAATGTTGACAGTTAGAGATAAAAAAATGGGCTCAGTCCGGAGGGCCGTTACTGTCTAAGTAACACTATGAGATACGTAACTTTTACTTTTTGTACAAGTAGATTTTTGGCAAATATTTGAGTGAGTTAGTACGTTAAATATTTCAATAAACACTCCATAGTTGAAGTTAAATATGACCCGGGCTCTATATTTATTAAAATTTAAATATATTATTATATGAACTAACTAAAATTAAGAAAAATAAATACATGTATAATTTTTGGCCCAGGCTCAAACTGAAGCCCGGCTCCGCCACTGTTTGCAGGTGACTTAATGTGTGATGCAATGCTTAGTTAGTGGTGGTTATTTGTAGTGGATGAAAGAAAGTTAAGAGAGAGTTGTGGAATAAGATACTCCATGTAGTGGGATAGGAAGTGGGAACCACTTAAGTGGTTCATAACATTATTATTATTTTTTATATTTTTAATATGGGGCAGGTTATATTTACAAATTTTTTTGTTTACAAACTACACTATCTTCTCTAGGGAGAACACTAGTTACACTATGTTCTACATTATCTTCTCCAGGGAGAACACTAGTTACACTATGTTCTCCCGGGAGAAGATAGTGTAATTTGTAAAAAAAATTATAAACGGATCCTTACCCTTTTAATATTTGGGACAAAATTGGGTGTTTACATTGATTGTCCTCTTTTTTCGGTTCACTCTGCAACAAATAAAACCAATTTTATTAAAACTGGCTAGGTGAATGATTCGGTCAAGGTACCAGGTCACTGTCACTAGTTGAACTGCATGACCAAGTAACTATATGTAATTTTATAATTTAATTAAAAATTATAAACATACTCAAATATCTAAAAAAATATTAAAAATTCAAATATTTTAATATAAAAATAATAAATCACACATTATTATTCAATCACTAAAGGATCAAACAAAAATATAATGATTGTGATACGGGACTTCAGATTCAATAAACAATATCTCTAGCTACAAATCAAATCAAAATGTCTTACATAGTGTATAATTGAGATAATATTAAGAGTAAAGCCCATTTTGGATCCCTAACAAAAAAATACGGTCCTCATTTTGGTCCTTACAAAAAAAATTAGTCCCGAAATCCCTAAAAAATTTAAACTGGACCCATTTCGTTAAAATCGTGGTCTCTCACAAATTCATAAAAAATCCACATTAGTTCCTCAAAAAGACTAAAACGGGTCTACTTTGAATTTCATAGGGACATGCGACTATTTTTTTTTTTTTTTTGCAAGGGACTAAAGTAAGGACCATATTTTTGTTAGGGACCCAAAAAGAGCTTTAATCAAATATTAATATTGTAGGTACATAATTCATGTAAGTCAATAAGCAAAAAATACTCAAATAAAACTGGCTAGGTCGCACCGGTTCCAATGCATGGACGGTGTGTTGCTTTATCCGAACCTATTATATAACCTTTTTATTGATTTTCAGGTCGACTCAGCCGGGCCGATTCGATTTTATTAACATCGAATAAAACTATAAAAGTGTCTAAAATGGTGTGGGTGCCTTCGTTGGGTATACCAGGAGTTGTCTACAAGATAATATCCGCAGCAAGGCCAAGTTATACATGTCTTTGTCCAATTTTTCTTCTCACGAATTTTCCATAATTATGTTTGAGCTTTGTTGTAAAGTTTCTCTCTTTTTATGATTTTTTTTTTATAAAAAATAATAAACAAAATTAGGATGCTCACAACACCAATTCTTTACCCTTTTATCCGTTAAGCTTCATTTTTGTTGGTTGTGTTCTTATACTCTTTTATAGAAACAAAATCTTTAAATGAATGCCAGTAATTGAGCACCATGTAGTTCTCTTTAAAGATTTAACTTTCAAATTTCATTTGGAATATTGTAGACAAATTGGGGTATTTGTGCTTTTAGCCAAATTTCGATGGATAAATCAATATAAAAGAAGATTCCTCGGCTTCTGAGTTCTGACCATTGGAGAAATGTACTTCATAGAGAAACCACTCAATAAATATTGTCTGCCACTCAACAGAGAAACCATTCTGATATACTTAGCTAAGCACATATTTATGTTACATAAATTTATTACCATCAATATTTGGCGGAGAACAGAATATTTACTTCATATAAGGAAAAATTATCACATTGTATCTTACTTTACAAATTTTCTTTAAACTACCCCTGTAACCTGCTAAGGAGAATTACATATTGATACAGACACACATCTTTGTTACACAGGATACGAAACAACTTAATGTTATCACTTTCTAGCTCACTAATCACTGTGATGCAAAAGTACTCCAATATATTTTTAGGGAAATGTTATATTTACAAATTTTTTGTTTACAAACTATATTATGTTTGACCGGACACACACTAATCAAAGTGTACGACTGGTCATATTTTATATAATTTGTAAAAAAAATTTGTAAATGGATCATTCTTAATATTCTTATTAATATCACTGCACAGCCAACCAGGTTGACCTTGTTTTCCAGTATAATGTGATTGCCTATGTATCTGTGTCGAAATCACATTTGAGCATTATCAAAACTTGTTATAAGACTAAAATTGAACTGTGTGTGTATTGAGGGGATTGCTATGCTCCATATTAGCAAGTTCTATATTTTGTTATGGACAAAAAAACACTCATATATTTATTTCGAATCGAACTAAGCTTATTGGCATTCAATTAAGAAAGAAAAACAATAGACGAGTTAAATTTTAATGAAGAAATAGAATATTTGAATTTGTTTTAATGAAGAGACATTACTGACTTCTCTTATTACAAATTATTAATTATTTGATTTATATTAAAATCAGGTACTAACATTTAATGCTATTTTATTCAATAAATACAAAATTTATAAATAAATCCTATAGAATAAAAACTAAATAATTAATACATAATTATAACATATTATTTAAGATATTAATATTAATAGAAAATAACATTTACACATGATACATGTAAGTACATTAACGGATGGAATTCTAGATCTTTGGAAGTTACTTACATATGCTGAAAACCAAATTTTGGGCTCTCGTTTAGTGTCTCCTTTTTTTTTTTTTGGATATTAGTGTCTCCTTTTTTTTGGTTAGTCTCTCCTTTAATTTTTATTTGATATGATTATGAGACATTTTAAGAAAATAAAATTACAAACTTTTTATTATCTAATAGTATATCATAGACAAGCCATAGAATAATGTCTTTTCATCGTGTAGCTTTCAATGAAATTAATTTCCTCATGCCCGCCCATTTGAAGATAAACGGTTAGTTTCAGCCAAAAATATTGAGACATAGTACTAGAGAAGATCCTATTGATGCTGCCCACAATTAAATGAGATGTACAAAGACATGTCACCCACTCAAAGAAACTGATGGAAGGAACATGAATCATGTCAACAACTACACATCTTTATAATTCATTCACCTTTTTTCTCTCTTGTAGTTATACCAAATAAATAAGCCTATCAAAATTACTTTCTAAACGCAACATCATAAATGGAAAAATATTTTATTCTTCTTCAAGAAAAGGATGAAGAAAATCAGGTTCTCATCCTTTTAAAAAAATAATGTCAACGTCTTTATAATGGGATATGTTATTCTACCTACTCTTATTTTGTTTATCTACCCTTATTTTTTTATTTGTGATATAAAATCTTTTTTTCCCTTTCTCTCTTCTTCTACTACCAATACCTATACCTATTCTATCAGATGTTTTTAGGATGTCTTTTGATCTCATTCATTTTTCAGGACCGAAGACCTATGATGCACGGACACTGACACGGGACACGAGACACGACACGACATGCCGACATGTTAATTCTAAAAAATGACATTTTTTGACATGTTGAGACACGTTTTGATATTAAATAATATTTTTAATATATATAATATAGTTTATATTTCATACATATAACAGTCCATAATAAGTCATATAACCAATTAAATATTCAAAATTTATAATATAAATATAAAAAAATAATTTTTCGTACCTTGTTAATTTTTTATGTCAAATTTCATAACAGAAAAAAATTGATTTATAAATGATTTTTTTATTTTTAGTTAATAAAATAAAATTAAAACCGCCTACTATGAAAATATATCACTAGCTGCTGAGTGGAAGGTATGTGATATGCTTAATGGGTGCTATATAAAGTGACAATGAGTGTATAAGAATTATTGCGTAGTTTATACAAAATAATAATAATAATAATAATTCTTGCGTAGAATGCAATGGTTATGAATAACAAGTTAGTTAAAAGAAGAATGAGATAAAGGAATAAGGAATGGGAATCAATGTAGAAAGAAGTGCCATATTGGACAAAGAGGGTGATGGAAGAAGTTTAATTAGGTGATGCTTAGTCCACCACGTACATACACGCTTTATCATTTGCTTTGAAATAATTTTGATTTTATTTTTATTCAAAATACCCTCACCTATTTGTTTAATCCCCAAATTTGCTTAATGGAAATTCTTTAAAATTGTTCATGTGGTTCCTTTCAATAGTCATTAACGCAGAAGAAAATTTGAATTTTTGAATGAGATTTTTCGAACGTAACCGCCATAAATATCAACAAACATAAACGGTAATGGTCATAAATGTTTATTGACATGGCCAACCTATTCTATAAATAGAAAATTTTCTTAAAAAATATATATATATTTTGTACGTTGATCATTCGACCATTTTGTTGATTCGAAGGAGCTTTTGCCGTGGTAGTTCCGCCAATTGCACAAGAGGTAATTTATTTTATAGAAACAATTATCCATTATTTTTGGGCTCCACAGACAGAACAAAATATTTTAAGGAAATGAAGGTAACCCTTGGGATCAAATTTATTTCTTGTTTTCATGTTGAATTTCATATTGTTGTGGTTTTTGAAGCTTTCATATTAAACAAATTGTTTCCTCTTGATCATTTTTCCCAATAGAGTGGCCCTTGCTGCATGTGCAAGTGTGGTCTTGATATTCAACATCAAGCTGTTTTCATCATTAATATATCCCCCTTTAATGGATGTCATATTTATTTTTACTAAATGGTTAAAAAAATCAAGATATTTCTATGGGAACTACTTAGCCATTCTAACCCAAAACACAAACTTTATACTATTGCCTAAAATTATAGACCTTTGATCATGAAAACCAAAGTGCAGCACGCTTAAACTACAAGAAAGAGTCAAAATAAAAGAAAACTTGATGACCATGACATAGTCTCAACTTAAATTAGCTAATGGTGAGTGTTTTGGTCTCTTCATCATGCGAATTTGGACAAGGAATTTTTAAGTAGTCATCAACTTTCTGAATATAAATGACTTAAAAATTAGCTTTGAAATTCAATAACGAAAAAAAATCATGTAATCTTATATCATACAAGTTAAACACACATAATGTAACATCCCGTTTTAGAATCGATCTTTTTATCATTATTTTATAATATTAATCGCAATTACAATCTCATTGATTCAATTAAGAATACGGATAATTTTTTCTTTTTAAAACATTGCTCATTTTCTTTATTAACAAGACCGTAATTTAATCTACCAATTTCATTATTATAACCGTGTAAAATTGTGGAATAACTAAAACTATGTTTAACATTATTTACTATGTTTAACCGTGTAGAGAGTCCTTATTACTTATTTCAAGAGATAATTACTTTTTCTTAAAAATGGGGTTGGGGCCTTAAGCCCCCTTACCGGGCACTTAAACCCCCTTCACAGGCAAAGAATTTTTAAGTTTCTATTTCCCAAAAAAAAAAAAAAAAAAAACACACACACGAATGCCCAAAAACACAAGAAACCCCATCTGCGAGGTAGTAGTCCATATCATACCTAAACTAAATTAAATTAATGAAGTAATTAAACAAAGCATTAATCGATTTTAAAATGTGATGAAATTTATTTTTTTGGAGTTACCCAACCCTAATTATCTCTTTGAGACGAGTTGGCTCTCTCCGGTATCCCCACGAGCTTCGACTCTTTGAGCCGGCTATGGGACTAATCCGGAGTGTGGAGGAACAGTGATGCCTAAAGGTTCAGCCCCCTCCCCAAGAATGCATTCAGCGGGAATCGAACACATATCCAACCCCACTAACTCAGCGTCAAGTTACCAACTGAGCTGCACCCATTTATGAACTCATATATCTCATGGAAATCATTTTTTAGTGTAAAAGAAAGGGTATCAAGTCTCACACTAGAATACAGACCCTCCATATCTTCTATTACAAATATCTTATTCCCTAACTTTTGTATTTTTTTTTCTTAATTGCACTTTTGATCCCTAAATGTGTATTTTACACTAACATCAAACCAAATTAAATTAATAAAGTAACTAAAAAAAGTATTAACATTTTCAAATTTGATGAAATCTTACAAACTTATATATTTCATGGATTTTTTTTTAAAATGCATTTAATATTTTTTCTGTCATAAGTGATAAAGTTATTTTCTGCAATCTATTATTTTGGAATTTGAAAAAAAAAAGGTATTTTTGATAAAATTCAATTGTAAGAGAGAATCAAATTTACCAAGAAGTCTTTCAAACTCCAAAATAACATCATTTTGGGGTTTTAAAAAAAAAAAAAAAAAAATTAAAGTGAGAAAGAAAGTATCATATCTTTACACTAGCATATGGATCCCTCGTATCTTCAATTACAAAATTTTTAGTCAGTAATTTATTTTGTCTTATTCTCTCAATTACACTTTTGCTTCCTAGAAAATGATCTAATGTCTTTGAAAAAATTGTAGGAGAAGCCATATGAAAAAATCTATATATTTCATACATGATAGATAGAGCAAATACAAAATTGTGTTAATTACGAAAATGAACTTCCCTATGAAAGTAGCTATATTTATATGGGATTTTCATTTGTTTTTCTGATGCAAGAATTTTGAACGAGCAATTTTTTATATCTAAAAACTTCCACGTCACTCCATTCAAATAGGACAATTTTATTTCTTTAATGAAGAAGGTTATACTTATAACCTATGTAGCACCGATACCGACACGAGACACGTGACATGATACAACACGACACTCCGACACGTTAATTCTAAAAATGTTAGATTTCGACACGTTAGGACACATTTTGATATTAAATAATATTTTTAATTTATGTAGTGTATATTATATTTAATATTCAATAATTTAACAAAAAATGAATCTAAACTTATAATATTCATAAATTTTGCAAAGAAACATAAGATATCCCAAATATTTATATCAAACTCAATAAAATGGTAATCGTAATCCAACAAATCTAATAGTTGGAACTAAAAACTCAACGCAACGCAACTTTTGAACCTTTTTTTGAATTTCTATAAAGCGTGTTGGAGTGTCGGAGTGTCCGAGAGTGTCGGGAAGTGTCAGACACGACACGTCAGGGTTTTTGAAGTGTCGGTGCTTCATAGCTTATAACCTTTTTTTTACAACCTCTTACAATCATATCTTAACACAGTTGATTTTCGTCAATCAACGGTTTTCATTTATTGTGAATTAATAATTAATTAATGAGTTTAATTTGTGAAAATCATAACCGTTGATTGGCGAAAATCAATGGTGTTAAGATATGGTTGTAAGAGGTTGTAAAAAAAAGGTTGTAAGTATAATCTTCCTTTTCTTTAATATATTATTTTCTTTTTAAATTAATAAGATTTAATTTAATAATAAAAAATTAAAAACTTCTCTCTCTCCATTAAATTTAATAATAAAAAATTTAAAACTTCTCTCTCTCTCTATTAAATTTAAATGATCTTTCTCTCTCTCATTATTAATGTTAGCTTTCAATTTCCTCTATTTCTATTAAATTTTATTATTAAGAGGACATAACTCTCCCATTTTTTCTACACGCGGTTACCTACTCTCAATTTTCATACATTTTAAATATATATATATATATATATATATATATATATATATAAATAACTGATTAATTAATATATTGTAATTTTAAAAAATTATTGAAAAAATAATTTAACTATTTTTTAATCATTCAAACCCTATAAAACTAAGAGAAGGATTAGCGTTGAGTCCCCTAGATGTCTTCATGTGTAAATTAATATAATACTATTTGAAATTATGGCTGAATAATTAATATAATTATATAATTTTAAAAAATTTATTAAAATAATATGATTTGACTATTTTTAATCATTCCAACCGGTCAAATATGATTAGATCCTATGCCTGTACTCACTTTCTCTTTTTAAAATTATATTATTTATTTTCCAAAAAAATTTACATTATTTTAATAATTATTTTAAAATTATATTAAATTCATTAGTCAATATATACATAATATACACATATACATACATATGTATATATATATATATTTAAGAAAAAATATTTCTACAGTCACTTTATATAAGGTTATCTACAACTATTTCAAAAACTACGTCATTTTGATTAATGAAGGGTGTTTCTGTAAAATGAATATGATAGGAAAATAAAAAAATTACAAAAATACCCTTCATTAATTCACCTAAAATTACAGAAACACCCTTCATTAATCAAAATGGCGTAGTTTTTGAGATAACTGTAGATAACTTTATCTAAAGTGGCTGCAGAAATGTTTATCCCATATATATATATAATGGGACAAGATCATTTTACACCAGTGTAAGTTATACTTTCAATCTTGTCCGCTGATCTCACTTATATCTAACGGCTCTAATTTGTTAGTAATGTGAGCCATTGGATACAAGTGGATCAATACTCAAGATTGAGTGTAAGACTTCTAACTCTTACACCAGTGTAAGAATATCCTGCCCCATATATAATACATCTTTCAAAATGCCCAATTTTTCTCACACTGCTTCTAATTTCATGCCATTTACAACAAATGTAACCCAATGGAAAGCATTTTCCATGCTCCAGTCAACAACGGTTATCTCCTCTCAATCCTCATTCCTTATATATTACTATATCTCTCACCCCACCCTATATATGGCTTTCTCTTCTTAGCAATAGCCAATCAGATATCACCATTCAATCTTCATACATTATCTTTTCTCAGTCATTTTTCTGCAGTGTGCAAATGGTAGGGTTTGGTAATATAATACCTAACAAGTTTCTCGGCCTTTTGCTTTTGATGATACTGATGTTTCTTCTTAGCTCATCATCCTCATCTCAAGTAGCAGCAAAGGAATTTTCTATTGGTGGTAAAGATGGTTGGGTTGTGAAACCTTCCGAATATTACAATCAATGGGCTCAAGAAAACAAGTTTCAAGTCAATGACATTCTATGTAAGTCTAATAATATTAATTTTATCTTTACAAAGAAATAAGGATATATAAAAGGGTTCTAATATATATTCATGTTCTATTTTGGATGCATGCAGATTTCAAGTACAAGAAAGGGGACGATTTAGTTCTGGTAGTGAAGAAAGAGGATTATTTTTCATGTAACAACAATAATCCCATTCATACGATGGACGATGGGAATTCAACTTTCCTTTTGGACAGGTCGGTCACTTTTTCTTTATTAGTGGTAACGTTGACAACTGCAAAAATGGTCAAAAGCTTATAATTTTTGCCATCGCCGTAAGAGAGACACTTTCTCAGGCTACACCACCTTCCCGGTCACCGGCAAGTGTCTCATATAGACATGGAGGAGGGGATGGCGGAGGTTGGAGTGGAGGAGTAAATGATGACAATAGATGCACCCAGCCATGTTGTACCCTAACTTTTTGCACTTGTTGCTAAAGGCAGACCATATAAACTGGATGGATAAGTATATCCATGTAGCAACTAAATGTAAGAAATAATAAATAAGAAGTAAAAATTGGACTCACTATTCTCCATGCCATGTGTGCCTTATTTACGATGTTATGTTGATCAATCTTCCTCCTTATCCTCCTTGAATAGCAAAATTAAGTGACAACTCGCTATGTTACTTGATGCATCGAGCAAACTTGTAAAACTTGCCATTTTTTATGTTTTCTCACTGAATAACTTGCTCTAGCGAGAAATTCAGTGAGATGCAACGTGAAATACATCTCTTGGCTTTCACTTGGCTTTCACTTGGCTTGAGTCTTGATTTCTTCCAGCTTCCTTGACTATTCAATATTCTGATATAGCAATTTTAATATGAAACTGGAATATTTTTCAGTTAATATCTTACCAAGCATGAAAACTAGAAAAGTCTTTTATATCTATTAATATTTGCTATGTCTTTGACCGTATTAAACATTATTTAACATACTTTAGGTCCTAAAGTATAATTGACATTTAACAAATCATTCCCAGATTTAATCTTTGTTGTCCCTAGCAATGGACTAATTTAAGAGCATGTGAGATGCAAAAGTATAAAATTTGTACCCAATGAATCATCAATAAAAGAATCAGACAGTGGCTCAATCTATCAATGATCAAATTTATCAAAGAAATAACAAGACTCTGAGAATAGACATCCAATCAAGCATCTTCCAAAAATAAGCAGGTCATAGAACCACAATAAGAGATCTATCAATTAAGCATAGAGAATTGAATCTAAACACACTCCTCGTACTAATACTTAGTAAAATTGAATAATTATACTAAGTATAATAAAAAAAAGTAAAATGAACTGGAATTATCAATTCACTCTTCGCTCAAGTGTCTAAAGGGTAAGTGTTTCCTCTTGATCATTTTTCCGAACAGAGTGGCCCTTGCTGCATGTGCAAGTGTGGTCTTGATATTCAACATCAAGCTGTTTTCATCATTAATATATCCCTTTAATAAATGTCATATTTCTTTTTACTAAATGGTTAAAAAATCAAGATATTTCTATGGGAACTACTTAGCCATTTTAACCCAAAACACAAACTTTATATTATTGCCTAAAATTATGGACCTTTGATCATGAAAACCAAAGTGCAGCACGCTTAAACTACAAGAAAGAGTCAAAATAAAAGAAAACTTGATGACCATGACATAGTCTCAGCTTAAATTAGCTAATGGTGAGTGTTTTGATCTCTTCATCACGCGAATCTGGACAAAGAATCTTTAAGTAGTCATCAACTTTTTGAATATAAATGACTTAAAAATTAGCTTCGAAATTCAATCATGAAAAAAAATCATGTAATCTTATATCACCATACAAGTTAAACACACACAACCCTTCAAAAAAAAAACACGTACACAAAAACACAATAAACCCCATATGCGAGGTAGTAGTTCATATCATACACTAAATTAAATTGATGAAGTAATTTGTTATGGACTGGATCTATATCATAACAACCCTATTTCTAGTTAGATTGGATAGGGATATCACTGAAAGGTACCAGAACAGGATCAAGGGATAAGATTCATATCTCTATCAATCAAGACAGATTTCATATCAACTAGGAGATCTCAAAGGCCCAAGCCTATGAAGGTAATCTTATAAATAAGAGGCTAAATACCTCAGGTACACACTTTTGACCTATTTACTTTTATTGCCTGCACTGTGCATACACCTACGTCTTGGCTACACACCTATTGATAGTGCACAGTGATTGGAGTATTGGCTATAAGCCAATCAGGATATCTATCTCTAAGATATCTCTAAGCGCATACCATACGGTATAAATCCTCGGTTCTCTAGGACCGAACATCGACGCTGTCTGTGGGAAATCGGCAAATTTCAACTCTCATCCATAGTGAAGACATAGCGCGAAGCCATAGATTGCAGACTGCCTTGCGTACCCTAAAATTTCTGAAACCATATATTTATATGAGCAGACGAACCCTACCGCCAAAAAGGCTTTTTATCCTTCGAGAGACTCTAGAATGGAGCTCCAGATCCAAGTAGGTGATGATGTGATAGAGATTCTCGTCATCGCAATTCTTGATGGAGCAAAAGAAGGCCCGGAGGTCATTAAATCATAAGAAAAAAGGTATAGAGGAATTTTGAATTATTTATTAAAGGAAGTATCATCTCAAGTTTTGTGGGCTACGGAACTGGCAGATCATTAATAACCCAGCTTCAGTCGACTTAGAGATTAAAGCTCGACATCAACCTGGAGCTTCATCTCAGCCCAGCTAAGAGCTTCAAATTTATTACCTCGGCCTCAACCTTGAGCTCATCCCAGCGAAGGGATTCAAGTTTAAAAGCTCGGCCTCAACCTTGAGCTTCATATCAGCCCAGCTAAAGGCTTCAAATTTATTAGCTCAGCCTCAGCCTTGAGCTCATCCCAGCAAAGGGATTAAAAAATAAAGCTCGGTTTCGGCCTTGAGCTCCAACTTAGCCCAGCCAAGGGCTTCAAGATTAACAGCTCAGCCCCAGCCTTGAGCTGCAATTCAACCCAACTAAGGGCTTTAAGTTTAATAGCTCGGTCTCGGCCTTGAGCTTTATCTTAGCCCAGCTAAGGGCTTCAAATTTATTAGCTCGGCCTCAGCCTTAAGCTCATCCCAGCGAAGGGATTCGAGTATAAAAGTTCGGCCTCAGCCTTGAGCTTCATCTCAACCCAACTAAGGGTTTTAAATTTATTAGCTCGGTCTCAGCCTTGAGTTCATCCCAGCAAAGGGATTCAAGATTAAAAGCTCAGCCTCAGCCTTGAGCTGCAATTCAGCCCAGCTAAGGGTTAAAGTTTAATAGCTCAGCCTCAGCCTTGAGCTCCAACTCAGTCCAACCAAGGGCTTCAAGAATGAAGTTCGGTCTCAGCCTAGAGCTCCAACTTAGCTCAGCCAAAGGCTTCAAGATTAACAGCTCGGCCTTTGCCTTGAGCTGCAATTAAGCCCAACTAAGGGCTTAAAGTTTAATAGATCAGCCTCGACCTTGAGCTCCAACTCAGCCCAACTGAGGGCTTCAAGAATAAAGCCCGACCTTAGCCTAGAACTTCAACTCAACCCAACTAAGGGCTTAAAGTTTAAAAGCTCGATCTTAGCTTAGAGCTTTAACTCAGCCCGACTAAGGGCTTTAAGTTAAGGGCTTCAAATTTAAAGCTTTACCTCAGCCTTGAGCTTCAACTCAGCCATAACCATAGCTTCAGGCTTCGATATCAAAATGAAGATGGAAAAGAAGAGATGTGATCCTAACAAATGTGTCACACCCCAATCTGAGATATAAAAAAAAGATATAATTAGAGAGATGTTATCCTAGCAAAAGGATCACACCCCGATTCGATATAAAGATGAAGATGAAATTGAAGAGATATGATCTTAGCAAAAGGATTACACCCCAATCCGAGATAAAAATAAAGACGGAATCAGAGAGATGTGATCTTAGCAAAAGGATCATACCCTGATCCGAGATAAATATGAAGATGAAATTGGAGAGATATGATTCTAGCAAAAGGATCATACCCAATCCGAGAAGAAGAATTTGGAGAGATCGTGATCTTGGAAAATGATCACACCCTAATTTGAGATTTTTAAAAAAAAAAACTGAGGCGACATATGATGTCGGGCTCCTATTCAAGATTTTGGCAACAAAGCCGAATGACAAAGTTTGCGGCCCAACAGGCTAGCCTCAAAATAAAAATCCATCGCAAATGAAGCGGGGTTCAAAATAAGAAAACCACAATGTAAGAAACCGGGTTCAGATAAAAAGGCCACCGCGAAAGAAGCAGGGCTCAAATTAAAAGACCACGACGTAAGAAGCCGGGTTCCAATCAAAGAGGCGAAGTCTGCCTCCATAAATATAAGGCTTTAGTGAAAGAAGTCAAGTCACAATGGAAAGTCACGACATGCGAAGCTGAGCTCAAATAAAATATGGTGAAAACCAATTCCAGGAATATAAACAACTATGACAAAATCATAAATACAAAAGTCGTGGTATGATAAGCCAGGCTAAAATTAGAAAGGCGAAGGTACCGCCTTCAAAAGCGTAGACAAGGCAAAAGCCAAGTTCACATAAAAAGCCATCGTAAAAGAAACGAGGCTCTAATTGAAAGGCAACAACAAACAAAGTTGTGCTTCGATAAAAAGCTACTATGAAAGAAATGGGGCTCAAAATAAACAATCCCGATCATGATAGTTGGGTTCGACAAAGAAGGCGACATCACCGAATTCAAGACGACAATGATCAAGTCAAATAAGAAAGCCTCGGCACTCGAAGCAAGGTTAATTGTTATGGATGCACAATCCCTTCCAATAAATTTGAAGACTATGGCAAAAGAAGCCAAGTCCATAAAAAACAAGAGAAATCATGGTATACGAAGCCAGACTAATCATTGAAGAAGGCACGAAAGACCTTCCCAAAATTAAGACATTGGCAGCAAGCCAAATCCAAAAGGGGGAAATCACAGTAAGAGAAGTCGTGCTCCCTAAAGTACAAGACATTTTTGCAAAAGGTCAAATCCATGCTAATAAAGATCTCGGTATGTGAGACCGAGCCAAATTTGAAAACACGACACTTAAAGCCAGGGAGTGCAAAGTCAAGTTAATTATTAAAGAGGCACGAAACGCCGTCCAAAAACTTAGGTGAACGCCTATATGAAAGACTGACAATAAGCCTAGTCAAAATTAAAGAGCCTCAACAAGAGAAGTTGAGCTCAAAGTCAAAAAGAAGCAAACATCACCTCACCACTCAGAGACTTCAAGAGAAAAGAAGCTAGTATAAAAAGTCAAACCAAGAAAAGGTAGTCGTACCAGACCCAAGGCAGGATCATAGCACCTCGGTAGGGTTGACCTATCAATCAGACTTAGGCACCCCAACACTCCGAGCTTCTGAACTATCAGGATGAGGGGAAACTGTTATGGACTGGATCCATATCCTAACAACCCTATTACTAGCAAGATTGGATAGGGATATCACAACAATATAATCTAGAGAGGATCAAGGGATAAGATCCTTATCCCCATGAATCAAGGAAAATTTCATATCAACTGAGAGATCTCAAAGGCCCAAGCCTATGAAGGTACGTAATCCTTATAAATAAGAGGCTAAAGACCTCATGTACACACTTTTAACCTATTCACTATTATAGCCAACATTATGCACATACTCACGTCTTAGCTACAAGCCCATTGATAGTGCGCGGTGATTGGAGTATTGGCTATAAACCAATTAGGATATCTATCTCTAAGATATCTATGAGCGCATGCCATACAATATAAATCATCGGTTCTCTAGGATCGAATATAATACAACAAAGCATTAACCAATTTTCAAATGTGATGAAATTTATGAACTTATAATTTTTTAGTGTAAAAGAAAGGTATCAAGTCTTACACTAGAATACAAACCCTTCGTATCTTTTATTACAAATATCGTATTCCCTAACTTTTATATTTTTTTTTCTTTCTTAATTGCAGTTTTGATCCCTAAGGCTTTGTTTGGGAGTTGATCTTAGGAGGGGAAAGAAAGGAAAGGGAGGATTTTAGTAAGTCATTCCCTTGTTTGTGAGTTTAAAAAAAGGAGGGGAAGAAATTGAGGATTTTTACTAAACCCTCAAAACTCTCATTCTTCTTAAAATTAAAGTTCTCCCAATTTCAAGGGTTTGAGGGGGAAAATATTAAAAATTACTTATCTACCCTTAGCATTAAAATGTTAAAACTACATAATTGTGAATCATTTTTAAATGCGATATTATTAGAAAAGTCTCAAATACCGACAAAATTTATTGACGAAAAATATTTCGTCGAAAATAGTGATGAAATTTTTGATGAAAATCATATACGTAAAAACATTTCAGTCAAAACTAAAGATGAAATTAGAGACGGAACCAAATTTTGCCATAATCATTAACATGAATTTTGTACGAAAAAAAAATTCAGTCAAAATTATTGATAGAATTTAAATTCTGTCGAAACTTTTCACGAAAATATTTTCGTCCAAAATTTTGACGAAACACATTTTCATTGAAAATTTTCGACGTAAAACAATTACGTCAAAATTTTTTACGGAAAATATTTCCATCAAAATTATTCGCAAAAAATTTCGACGAAAAATATTTCCATCAAAATTTGGGAATAAAAACATTTCGGTAAAAAATTTTGGCAAAAAATTTTTTGGATCAAAATTCTTTACGAAATCTAAATTTTGCCAAAATACTTCACAAAAAACTTATTCATCAAAATTTTTGACGAAAAATATTTCCATCAAAATTTTCCACGAAACACATTTCTATCGAGAATTGTTGACGAAAAAAATTTCATCAAAATTCTTAACAGAATTTAAATTCCGCCGAAAGTTTTCTGTCAAAATTTAAATTAGAGACAAAATAAGATTTTGTCATAATCACTGACATACGATAGAAACATTTCTGTCCAAATTTCCGCCAAAATTCAGTCAAAATTCTTGATAGAATCTAAATTCCGTCGAAACTTTCGATAGAACATTTCTGTCAAACTTCTCAACGAAAAATAATTCTGTCTAAATTTTTGATGAGACACATTTCTATAAAAAAATTTTGACATAAAATAATTTCGTCAATTTTTTTTACGGAAAATATTTCGGTCAAAATTTTTGACGAAAAATATTTCTATCAAAATTTTCAACAGAACGCATTTACAGTGAAAATTTTGACCAAAGATATTTACGTTAAAATATTTTTCGTATATTTTAGTAACAAATTTCGGCAGAAATTGTTTTTTGCCAAAATTCTTTATAGAATCTAAATTCCCAAAAACTTTTGACAAAAAAACATATCTGTCGAAATTTTTGACGAAATACACTTCCGTCAAAATTTTCAACATAACACATTTTAATCGAAATTTTTTGATGGAAAATATTTACATAAAAAATTGTGACGAAAATTATTTCAATAAATTTTTTTTCTCAAAATTCTTTACAAAATCTAAATTTTTGACAGAAAATATTTTCATCGAAAATTTTAGTCAAAAAAAATATTTTCGTAAAAGTTTTCAACAAAAAACATTTATTTAAAAATTTTGACGGAAATAATATCGTCAAAATTCTTTATGGAATCAAGATTTCGGAAAAAATATTTTTCCATAAAAAATTTTCACAAAAAAAATTTCGCTGTAATTTTTCTCTAAACAAATTTTCATCGAATATTTTGGATGGAAAATATTGCGTCAAAATTTTTAACAGAATTTTTCTTTTCGTCGAAAATATTTAAGAAATTATTTTTGTAAAAAGTTTTGGCGGAAACTAAATTCCATTATAATTATTGATAGATTTTTTTTCTGTAAAAAATATCGACTGATAAAAAAATTTGTCGCCTTTTTATGGAGAGTATTTCAACAGGGAAATATTTTTTCAATAGAATTGTTTTGGGAGTTTGGAGGGGAGGGGAAGAAAGGGGGAAGGAGGAGAAGGAAGGAAAGAAAATTGGAGGGTATTCCCTTCCCATGTTTGGGAGAAAAAAAATGGTAAGGGAAAAAATGGAGGAATAATGAGATATTTTTACCATTTTACACCATTTTAAAAATTAATATAATTATTATATTTTACAAATTAAAAAAGATTTAAAATTTCTAACAAAATTATTTATGTACTTTTCGTCAAAATTTGTAAGTTGCAAACTATGGAAATATCGTCACAAATTATTTTTTCGTCGAGAAATGACGGAATTATTTATCCGACGAAAATTTTTACAAAAATAAATTTCTAACAAAATGTTCGATGAAATTTAGGTTCCGTCAAATGCTTTAAATGAAAAACAAATTCCGCCAAAAATTTAGACTGAATGTTTTCCGTTCAAAATTTCGATGGAAATATGTTTTGACAAAAATTTCGACGAAATTGTTTTATCAAAAATTTAGAGGGAAATGTTTCATTTGAAACTTTCGACGAAATTTAGATTCTGTAAAGAATTTTGACATAACATTTTTTCCGTCCAAAATTTTAATCTAAATATTTTTCGTCAAAAATTTTCACAAAAAAATTTTCTGTCCAAATTTTTTGACAGAAATATGTTCAATTGAAAATGATTATAAAAAACCTTATCGAAAATATTTTCTGTCGATTTTTTTTATGGAAATATGTTTCCTTAAAAATTTTGACGGAAATATTCTTTTCAAAAATTTTAAAGAAAATATTTCTCTCGAAAACTTTCGACGAAATTTAAATTCTGTAAAGAATTTTGATGAAATTTTTTTCTATAAATTTTTTTTCATGGAAATGTGTTTTGTTGAAAATTTTGATGGAAATATTTTTCATCAAAAATTTCGATGAATATCTTGGTTGTTGAAATATTTCGACGAAATTTAGATTCCGAAAGAATTTTGACAAAAAAAATTTTGGTAAATTTTTTTGCAGAAATATTTTTTGTCACAAATTTTGATGGAAATATTTTTTGTTGAAATTAACTCTCAAACAAAGCCTAAATTCGTTTGGGAGTTTGTAGGGGAAGGGAAGGAAGAGAATCCAAGGGGAAGGAAGGAAAAGAAATTGGAGGGTATTTTCTTCCCTTGTTTGGGAGTTAAAAAAATGGTAAGGAAGAAAAATGGAGGGTTAATGAGATATTTTTATCATTTTACCAATTTTTTAAAATTAATAAAATTAATTTGTTTTACAAATTAAATTAAATTAAAAATTTCTAACAAAATTATTTTTATACTTTTCACAATATTAAAAATGATCGTATTTTTGATGAAAGTTTTACGTTGCAAACGATGAAAATTTCGTCACAAAATTATTTTTTCGTCGGAATACTTTTCTTTGAAAAGCGACGAAATTTTTTCTCCAATGAAAATTTAAAGAAATTTTTTTTTTCTATGGATGGAAATTTAGATTCTATAAAAAAATTTGACATAATATTTTTTCGCCAAATTTTTTATCTAAATATTTTTCGTCAAAAATTTTTACAAAAATATTTTTTGTTTAATTTTTTTGACAAAAGTATGTTGTGTTAAAAATTTTGATGAAAATATTTTTTGGAGAAAGAGTGTATCATTTTAAAGGACACAAACTTGTATCATTTTAAGTGAGAGAAATAGATAAATCATAAGAGAGAGAATGAGTGATTTTTTTTTAAGATGTGGGTGCCACCTCTATATGAGAGTGAAAGGATATAAGGTGTGTCATTTAAAATGACACACATTTTCCCCATATTTTTTATCAAAAAATTTGACGAAAATATTTTTCGACGAAAATTTTAGATGAAAATGAGTTTCGTTAAAAATTTCGACGGAAATTTTTTTTGCCAAAAAGTTTAACAAAAATGTTTCCGTCGAAAACTTTCGACATAACTTGAGTTCTGTAAAGAATTTTGATGAAATTCTTTTCCGTCAAAGTTTTTTGATGGAAATGTGTTTCGTTGAAAATTTTGATGGGAATATTTTTTGTTATATGTTGTTTTGTGAAATATTTTGACCAAATTTAGATTCCGTAAAAAATTTTGACAAAGAAAATTCTCTAACAAAATTTTTTACAAAAATGTTTTTAGTCACAAATTTTGATGAAAATAATTTTTGCCGAAAATTGTCGATGAAAATGTGTTTCGTTAAAAATTTTGGCCGAATTTTTTTTTGCCAAAAAGGTTAACGAAAATGTTTCCGAATTCGTTAAAGAATTTTGATGAAATTTTTTTCTGTCAAAAATTTACTATGAAAATGTTTTTCATTGAAAATTTTGAGGAAAATATTTTTCGTCAAAGATTTCAATGATTATATTTTTTTGTGAAATATTTTGAGAGAAATATTTTGACGAAATTTAGATTCCTTAAAAATTGGTGACAAAAAAATTTTCCGACAAATTTTTTTACAGAAATATTTTTAGTCACAAATTTTAATAGAAATATTTTTCGTCGAAATTTTTTGATTTAAATATTTTCCGTAAAAAATTTTGACATAATTTTTTTACGTCGAAAGTTTTCGATGGAAATGTGTTTCGTAAAAATGTTGAACAGAAATATTTTCGTTTAAAGTTTCGTTGGAATTTAGATTCTATCAATAATTTTGACTGAATTTTTTTTGTGGTTATACAAAATCTGATTCGTCTCTATTTTTGTCTGTAGTTTTGACGAATTTTTTTGACATTTATGATTTTCATCAAAAAAAGTATCATTATTTTTGACGAAATATTTTTTGTCGATAAATTATGTCGGTATTTGAGACTTTTCTAAAAATGTCACATTTAAAAATGATTCACAATTATGTTGTTTTCACATTTTAATGCTAAGGGTAGATAAGTAATTTTTAATATTTTCTCCCTTAAACCCCCCAAATTGGGGAAACTTTAATTTTAAGAAGAAGGAGGGTGGAGGGTTTACTAAAAATCCCCAATTCCTTCCCCTCATTTTTTAAAACTCACAAACAAGGAAATGACTTACTAATAAAACCCTCCATTTCCTTTTCTTCCTCTCCTAAAATTAACTCCCAAATAAATGTTTTTTTTTCAACAATCGAATCTCCACATTTTTTTATATCAATCCCAATTTTTTTTTTAATTATAAAAAATCTATCTACTGGTTTGTCAATTATTCAATTATTGACTACGTACGTGACATAAAACTTTACTTAATTGACATTGATCATAATAAAAATATAAAATTACAAAACTCAAATCCTCAAAGCCCGCCCAAAATCTTGGGCTTTTTTTACCTGGCCCTTGAGATTGTACTACTTGGCGGGTCGGGTGATTGGGTCGGCGAGAAGTAGTAGTAATCGGATCCAGAACGAGGAGAGCGAGAGAGGGAAAATGGAAGAGTCGAGAAGGAAAGTAACAGTGACGTCACTTGCGTCTCTGTTCCCGGTGGAGGAGGCCCAGAAAGCGGCGAAGCGCGTCGAAGATGCCATCGCCGAGAAGCGAAACGAGCTCGACACCCTACGAGGTTTTGTCGGCGACAACAACAACCTCGTTAACCTCGTCCAGAAGCTCCTCGACCACCTCTCTCACGACATCATGGTACGTAAAACTTTTTTTTTTTTTTTTTTTCAAATTTCCCTCTGAAAAATGGTTTCTAACTTGGGAATTGATTCTTAGGTTCCTTTTGGGAAAGCAGCGTTCTTCCCAGGTTGTTTGATTCACACCAACGAGTTCCTGGTACGCGTTTTCTTGTCTTCATTTTTGAATTAATTTTTTTTTTCTTGTTTATTTATTTAACAGCGGCATGAGTTTTTTTTTTTTTTTTTCTCTTGTTAGGTTCTTTTGGGAGAAGGCTATTATGCAGAGAGAACGTCCAAACAAGCCGTTGAGATTCTGCAACGAAGAGGGAAGTCCTTGGATTCTCATGTTGATTCTCTTGAGGCCATGATCAAGGACCTTGAGGCAGAGTCTTCGTTTTTCAATTCCACAGCTTCTGAAGCAGCGGTGGGGTTCACTTGTTTTCTGTCTTATCACTTTTCTCGTTAGTTTGAAACTCTGAATTTGATTTTTGTTGAAGGGATTTCAAATATTCACAACTGTTTTCTGTTATGAATTTGCGGATTGACTGTTTCTAAAAGTTGGAGCGGAAATATATCCGGGTCAGTGCCGATTAGTTTAACCAGTTAAATTTGTGGTTGAATTGGAAATATAGTTGGGTTCACGGTCCAGCCTGTCTGATCCGGATTCTAAAACATTGATGTGGATTTGTTGTTTCATTCTTTCTTTCTTTCTTTTTTTGAAGGGTTGTTGGATATACATGCTTATTGAATATCTTTACATGCAAAACTTTTGAGTGTGCTTTAATGTGAATTGTTATTAGTTTTTAGCAGTGTTTGCAGAACTAAACTTAGCTTCCTATGCTATGCATCCTAAGCTATATTTTTTTCTTATGATATAATTCTTCCTGTGCTTTTGTCTTTGTATGATTCTGTTAGCACTTGGGTATTAATATTTTTTAAGTTTGTATAAATGATTAATTACTATGGTGGTTTAATTTGCGTAGAAGGGTTTTGTGGAAATAAGGGAAGATTATGAGGAGGAAGGCTCTAACGAAGGGGAATCTAAATCAGGCAAGTTCTTGCCGTCTGTTGCTTTCCAAGGTTTAATATATAAATGGAAGCTGACAGAGAGAAGGCTAAAAAGTCTAAATAAAGTTCCAAGTCCTTTCTCTCAAGATTTTGAATTCATTAAGATTATCCAACTAGCAGTAAGTGTCATCCTCTGTCGAATCAAGTCTTAATTCTTCTTGACTGTGACTTTTTATACTGTAAGATTTGTTATCATTAGCATATGTCTGGAAATATTTTCTCTAACCTCTCTGCTTTCCAATACTACTAAACAACATACGTATGCAAGTAATATTTTATAATTCAAGTCAGTTATACTGCATAACATGAACTATTAAATGGTTACACATGTGCAGTAGTGGATACATGTATCAAAATACATGTAGATAGACATGCATTTATAACTGTGTGTATGCATACACATAACTTTTGTATCCCTGTGAAGGGTACATATTCTTTTCTTTTTTTTTTTTCTTTTTTTTTTTTTTTAATAACCGGTTACATATTCTTTATCTGTAGTAGTTTCTGAATAATTGTAGGCTTTACTTCTAAGTGGAAGAACATATTATATTTTTATTTCCTTCAACAGTTTTTTGACTTGCTCACTTTTAAGTTTCTGGTTTTCTTTTTTGTTTCTGACTTCATTGCTCTGTTTTTTAAATGTGAACTTTGATATATGCTTATCATTTGTCTCTTTTATTTATATTTTGTTTCATATGTTAATGTTTATCAATGCACCAACAATTGATCATACTTCTAAACTTGTTCGAAATGTTGAAATTATGATTGAATGGGATGCTTATATTCTTCTTCAGGTCCACCGGAGCAAGATGCTTTTAATTTTGAGAATGCTATAGCTGATGATGGGGAATATGCTCGTATAGTGTCTAGATTGGATGAACTTGAGAAAGAAGAGCTAGCTGCAGAAAGTGACAATCAGAGTCATCAAAATGAGGAACCTACTGCTGATTTTGATGGTATTTCATATCAGAGACCTATTGATGACAATCTCCAAAATTTAGAAGTAATATATTGATTGATTTGTTGAATTCTGGTTTAGAAATCTTTTTAGAGGCTTTGAGCACGATGGACTGTGATAGCTTATAATTCATTTTCTATGACTGGTCAAATAGGACTTTCATGAATGCGTACCGCTGGACCAGACTAACAGAAACATTATAGCAACTGAGTCTCCAAAAAAGAATAATCATCAAGAAGATATAGTGGATCAGTTGAATGTAAGATGGTATTTTCTTGTTGTCTTGGTTCAGTGTTAAAGTTGTTTATTATGTTATATAATTATTCAGCTGAAGAATCATGCTTTTGCATTCTGATTTTCAAAATGCAGTTTGCAAGCCTGGCAATGGAATCTAAGGTCAGAGGTTAGTCTTCAATAAGTTATTGACTCTCATTTTCTGTGTATGCATGTTTCTTGGTTTTTTGTATTTCTTAATGGGTATCTGTGCTGTTTGCATCCATTCTGAAATTAGTTTTTCTGTTTTGTCTGAACTCTCAGATGGGAAAAGTTCTCAACAAAATGTGGAATCCATTATTCCTATTGAGAAGCTTCCCATACTTCCTAAACAGAAGACAGTTCAAGCAACTACTGCATCGAATATTGAGGTATGTAGATCTTGTGATGAATTTTCCATCATAGCTTCCTGCTTCTTGTGTTGTGGTCTATACTGCTTTGGAACCAAATGGAATTGCAAATACTACCTTCCTTTGCTTTGAGATAACAGACTAAGTTTTATTTTCTAGTTGGAAGGAACATACAACTTTATTATTTCAGTATGCCTTGAACTGTATTGAGGTTTTCTTTTAGGCTTCAGCTAGATAAAATTAGAACATGGAATCACGTATATAAAAAAAGTTAGAGAGGTTAAGACAGTTAGACAGGGTTGCTAGTATAATGGAAATTCTGTTAGGTAGTTAGGAGGGTGGTTAAATAGGGGGAAAGCTGTATGGACTATGGAGAAAGCATGCATTAGAGATTGTTAGCAGAACTGAATCTTGGAACTCAGTTGTAAAGGGGGCGACCCCTGTGAAGGAGTATTCTACTTGTTCATTCCGTCTTCAGTAACAGATACATCATTCTTTTCCTAATTCTCCATTCTTACCTCTCCTACATTATGTTCTTGCTTTTTTCTCTTTCTCGTGGGATTCTCTAAGCTCTAGAATCCTAAAGTTTCATTATTCTCGTTTCTCTTAAACAATACATACTAGAATGGCTCTTGGTATCACAAAATTCCCTGCTTCCTGATAAGTCTGCTCCTCAAGTTTATCAATAGTGTCACTATTTGTCTAGGTTGGACATCTGAGATTAGGAGAAAGAGATGTAAGGCCTACAGATCTGCAACAACTCTGTTGTATTACTTTTGTTTATGACCACAGCACAGCTCTGAAGGACTCAAAGCTATAATTTGCAAGATATGTAGGTGTCAACAGTGAAGTGGAAAGTTTTAAATGAGAAAGCTAGAGTTAGGAATTAATGAAGACTGAAAGTATGCTATTTGAAAGTTGGCAAAAATATGTAAAAGTGTGGTTGTTCTGGAAAACAAAAGGATTTCAAAGAACTGCTTAACATTTCACGTGACTTGGTCCTTGACATGTACAATTATTTCCTTTACAGGTTCCGCATCAAACTTCAGAACCATCATTCCATCATTCGATAGTAGCAAGGTATGTTTACATTTATGGTCTATACCCTCACAAGTTGTAATGCACCCTGCAACAAAATGTGCAGCAGCCGATAATTTTCTTGAATAAATATTTTCTGCAGGCTTTTACTTTTACAGGCTCCATCATAGAGCATGCTGAGAATATTCAAACAACTTCAAGAGAACAAAGATCAACTTCCTTAGAGGTAGATTTACCCGATTTGTACATAGTATTATGAATAAAGAAAAATATTTGCTTAGGTTTCTGTACCATGATGCTTTGCAGTTTTATCATGGTCTTAAACCTATGATTATCATGGATTTGATTTTGGCAGGTTTCTGGTTCTCAATATTCAAAACCAGTCTCCAGATTCAAAATGCAGAGAAGATAGACAATAATATGAGAAGGTTGTTTGAAGCTTTACTTATTTGACAAACTAATGGTGGTGGCATCCATGATGGTTCAAGCATGTGCTTGTTAGAATCAAAAGCAGAAAAAGGTAAAAATAGGATAAACCGTTGAGTAGTGAAAATTTAATGTCCTTTCTTGGTAGAAAGAAAAAGTGGAAGAAATGAAGATGGGATTTCTACCATTTTTAGACTGAGATTGTGATTCAACAGATGTAGCTATGTTTTATATAGAATTGTAATTGAGATAATTGATAATTATAGATGACTTGTAACATGGAAGAGGTTGTTGAATTTTCTTTTTCGTTAGTAACACCTCTTGTAAAATGTGAAGGCAGTGAGAAATTAAAACATCTCCATTAGTCCATTTTTTCCTCCGTTATATCTGTTTTATGCGTATTTTATCTTCCACAGTAAACCCTCCCTCCCCCTTTACTTTTGTGTGAATGATGCAGTTTTTTGGTGGTACCAAGGACCATGAAAGGGATATTCAATTGATCCAAAATATAATAGAATATGTATGGTCTTTAATGTTTCAATGGCTATGTAATTTACCATAGGAATGAAGATGTTGTTTTCTCATTTTCCTACATCTTCCAGAAGTTTCCATATCCGTATATTTGTGGCATGCTAAATCTGCATAAGCATTTTGTAAATGTACCTCAAAAGTGTATAAGAATATAACTTTAAAAGTGCAAATGCTATATAACATTAAGATTTCAAATATGTGCTGTTACAAAACAAGCCATGACCGTGTAATTTCTTACCCAGAAACACATATTCCAAATAACATCCATGAGTGCATATGATTTAAGCCGCAATGAATTAACATGAGTTCCAAATATACCATAGCCATTTAAGCCCCAATGAATTAACATGAGTTCCAAATATACCATAGCCAGCATTAATCGCAAGTAGGGGTGTTCAAAATGTTCAAAAGAACCAAATCGATCCATAACTAAATCGCTCCACATCTTAAAAATCGGTTATTTTTAAAAATCAGTTTTATATAAAACTGCATTTTATTTTATAAACTGGTTATTTACCAAACTATAAAAATAATTGGTTATCTATGGTTATCCATAACCTAACTGCTTTACAATTAAAGAACAAATATTATCTTTTATCATGCCTATTATATTAGTCAATTGATTCAAACTTCTAAACAATAAACTAACAAAAAAAATTAAGCAGCTCAAGTAGAAAATATTTATTTAAAAAAAAAAATTACGCATGAATCGAAAAGTCGCATCCTAATTGGTAAATTTTTGACATACCTTTTTTTTTTTTAGTTGCCTATTGGCATGGTTTACATGTTAGGAACTAAATAGTGAAGTTTTAACTGGATCTTAAGTCCTTGCATTTATTGGAAAATATTATATATCAGTTGAGCCAACCAATTGTATAAGAATATCGTCTTGAATGCTCTTTTTGTGGAGAAATCCTGTATGTTATTTTATTTAATTTTCGTTGTTACCTTTTGTAAGGTATCAGACCTTAATGACATAAACGAAATCTCACTCTTGGAGTGAAAACAAGAAATGAAAAGAAAGGTAAACTGAATAATTCTGAATGTATTGAATCATTAGGAAGAGGATTACAAGCTGCTATATATAGCAGATGAGAAAGACTAGAAAGGATAAAAGAAGAAGCTAACTAACAAATAACTGTCATAACTAACTTAATATAGCTTATCCTTTATCACCCCCCCTCAAACTCATGGGCAGTGGAATGACCTTGAGTTTGTACCGAAATTTAGAATAAGCAGCAGCAGGAATCAGTTTTGTAAGGATGTCAGCTATTTGTTCGGAACCTGGAATATGCTGAACAAAAACCTATTTTTGAAGAACACGATCTCAGACAAAATACAGATCCAATTCAAAATGCTTGGTTCGATTATGAAGGATTGGATTGGCTGACAACATCACAGCACTAGAGTTGTCACAGAATACAGTAGGTAAAGTGCTGCAGGGTATGTGTAATTCCAGAAGAAGTGATTGAAGCCAAGCAATTTCAGCCAAAGATGAAGCTAAACTACGAAATTCTGCCTCTGTGCTGAACCTGGAGACTGCATGCTGTTTCTTGCTTGACCAGGAAATGAGATTGGATCCAAGAAACACACAAAAACCACTAGTTGACTTGTGATCATCAATGTCAGACCCCCAGTCTGAATCACAAAAAGCTATTAACCGAAAATCCTTGGACTTGTAGAAAACAAGACCATGAGTAAGAGTGCCAGCAAGATATCTTAAGATTAGTTTGACTACCTTCCAATGAACTTCAAGAGGATTGTGCATAAATTGACTAACTTTGTTGACAACAAAGGAAAGATCTGGTCTTGTTATGGTTGCATATTGAAGTCCTCCAACAATGGATCTGTATAAAGTGGGATCAGAGAAAGCAGTGTCACCTGTTGCAGACAGTTTCTGATTTGATATCATAGGAGTTGGCATAGGTTTAGCGGAAGTCATGTGAGCTTTGGTGAGGAGATCAGAGATGTATTTGGTTTGAGTTAAATAGAGTAGTAGGTGAGGTGTGAACAGCTTCTAATCCAAGGAAATAGTGAAGGGAACCAAGATCTTTTAAAGAGAAAATGCTGTTGAGGTTGGATATAAGAGAGGCTATTTCAGTGGAGTTGTTACCAGTGATGAGAATATCATCAACATACACTAAAATGTAGGTGATTGAAGTAGATGTGAATCTGGTGAATATGGAGGCATCAGATTTGGTGTTTGTGAAGCCAAATTGCTGTAAAGTCAGAGTGAGGGTATGAAACCAAGCTCGAGGAGCTTGTTTTAGACCATAGATAGCCTTGTTGAGTTTGCAAACATATGGAGAATCTGTGGCATGAAAACCATCAGGCTGGAACATATAAACAGTCTCATCTAGAACTCCACACAAGAAAGCATTATGAAGTCAAATTGTCTGATGATCCATCCTCGAGTAAGGGCTATAGACAGAATCAAACGAATGGTTGTAGGTTTTACAACAGGGCTAAAAACTTCACCAAAGTCGAAGCCCTCCTTTTGTTGGAAACCTTTGGCCACAAGTCTGGCCTTGTATCTTAGGATGCTGCCATCAGGTTTCCTTTTAATTCTGAAGATCCATTTGCAACCAATTGGTTGAATTCCAGGTGGAGGAGGTACCAAAGTCCAAGTATTATTGTTGATAAGAGCTCGAAATTCCTCTGTCATGGCCTGCTTCCAGTGAGGACAATCGATAGCTTGAGATATGTTTGCAGGTTCAGTGTCATGAAGATTAGAGAGATGCTGGTGAACAGAAGTATGGTAAGTTTTGGGTTTGTAGATGCCAGACTTGCTTCTGGTTTGCATGTGATGAATGGGTGGAGGATCAGAAGGAGGAGTGGAATTCTGATGTGGTGGTAGTGGTGCATCAGCAGAAAGTTGTGAAGTTGATGTCTGAGCTGAACCTGAAATTGGAGGACTAGAAGATGTATTAGTAGAATCTGTAGATGTAGAAGTGGAGTTGGTTGGATGAGTAGTAACAGTTTCTTGAGAAACTAGAGGTATTTGAGGAATTGTAATAGAAGTGGGTGCATGAGTTGACATGGAAACAGTAGGAAAAAGAGTAACATAAGAGAAATCATTTTCATCAAATAAAACATCTCGGGAAATGTAAATTTTTCCTGTAGGGGAGAGGCATTTGTAGCCTTTGTGGTTCATAGCATAGCCTAAAAATACACATTTATGGGATCTAAAATTAAGTTTGTTTTTGTTGTAAGGTCTAAGCAAAGGAAAACAAGTGCATCCAAATACCTTAAGAAAACTATAATCAGGTTTATTATGATACAACAATTCAAAGGGTGACTTGTATTGAAGAACAGGAGTTGGTAATCTGTTTATAAGATATATGGCAGTGGAGAATGCCTCTTCCCAATAAGAAAGGGGTAATTTGGCATTTGCTAAAAGAGCCAAACCTACTTCTGTGATGTGTCTATGCTTTCTTTCAATTCTCCCATTCTATTGATGAGAATATGGAACAGTCAGTCTATGTGTGATGCCATGAGTATGAAGAAACTGAACAAAGGAAGTGGAAGTAAACTCCTTAGCATTGTCAGTTTGTAGGTTCTTGATTTTTAAGCCAGTTAAGGTTTCAATCATTGCCTTATATTGTATAAACACAGAATATACTTGAGATTTATTTTGGATAAGATAAAGAGTACCAAATCTTGTATAAGCATCAAGAAATAAGACATAATATCTACTTCCTGATAAACCAGCAAAGGGAGCTGGACCCCAAACATCAGTGAAAATTAAATCCAAGGGAGCAGTATAATGAGTAGTAGACGAAAAATGAGGTAACTGATGTATTTTTCCAAGACTACAAGCTTCACACACAGATGGGTTAAGTTTGAGGTGATTAACAGAAACAGAAATATTACATTGTTGCAAGACAAATTTTACAATAGGAGAACTAGCATGGCCTAATCTTTTGTGCCACAAATCAAAAGAGACAGAAGAAGTGGCCAATGCCATAGGGGGTTTGGGATTATGGGGCATTTTATTAATATGAACATCAGTGAATTGATAGAGGCCATCTTTAAGCTTGCCCTGGAGGACTATATCCTTGGTTACCTGACATTTAACAAGGCAATAATCAGGGTAAAATTCGAAGTATACCTTGTTATCCCTTGCAAACTGTGATACACTAATTAAATTTTTTGTAATGTGAGGAACATGGAGAAGATTATCAAGTCTGAAAGTAAAAGATGAATCATGTGAAGTAAAAGATGAAAAACCAGCATGGGTAATAGGCATACCTGCTTCATTACCAGCTAGAACATGATCTGAGCCACAATACTCAGATATAAAAGAGAGATTACCAATGTCATGTGTGAGGTGATTGGTGGTGCCAGAGTCTGGATACCAAGAATTGTCAAGAAGTGAAGCAGGTTCAACTAAGTAAGTTGCAGAATTATAAAAGGAAGGAGGTGGAGGAAGAGGTGTGCGCATATGTTGAGTGTTTTGTGAGGAGGATGGAGTGGTGCTTTGAGAAGCATTCTGGTAAGAAGAGTCAAACCGATAGAAACACCTCCATGGAGGGTGACCTGGTCTTCCACAAATGTGGCACTGTAAACGATTTGTGTTCCAAGATTGGGGTGGACCTCTACCACCTCTAAAAAATCGTCCATCTCTGCCTCTACGGCCTGCAAAGAAACGACCACCATTGTTGGGTTGGGACGGAGGTCTTTGCATAAAGTGAGATTGAATAGGTGTGACATTATCAGGTTTCTTAAATCTTTCAAGCATGTTTTCTTGAGCAAGCAAAAAAGCTTCTAATTCAATGACTGTAAAAGGCGGATTTCTGGACATTGCAGAAGTGATGAGGGGAGCATATTCTTCATTGAGGCCATCAAGAATTGCCTCTGAGTGTTCAGCTTCTGTGAGAGGAGAACCAGCTGCTCCTAACGAGTCTACCACTTTCTTGATCTGCAGAAGGTATTCGGATGCTGGGCAAGTCTTCTTGACAGATTTTAATTGATTCTTTAATTGCTTGATTTTGGCTTGAGTATGAGAAGAAAAATAGACTTGTAGTTTGGTCCAAATTTCATGAGCAAAGTGGCAACCTACCATACGATTTTTGAAGGACATATTCATGGAGGAAAGAAGCCAAGAAACTAGAAGATTGTCCTGTTGATGCCAATGGATGTAATCTGGTGTTTCAGTTTTAGGATCTTGATTTGCTTCTTCGGTATATTGAGGAGGAATCTTGTCATTGGTGAGATGATGTTGAAGATTGTGCCCATGGATGGAAGCAAGGGCAAGTTGTTGCCAAGGAAGAAAGGTATCTTCATCTAGCTTGTCACCAATCGGATTGGAGAAACTTTTCATGATGAGTTTGGTTGCTGTTGCTGTTGCTAATGTATTTGCATTGCTTGTTGATGATGCAGTAGATTTAGGTGACTCCATGGATCGTTGCCTGCTCTGATACCATGTAAGGTATCAGACCTTAATGACATAAACGAAATCTCACTCTTGGAGTGAAAACAAGAAATGAAAAGAAAGGTAAACTGAATAATTCTGAATGTATTGAATCATTAGGAAGAGGATTACAAGCTGCTATATATAGCAGATGAGAAAGACTAGAAAGGATAAAAGAAGAAGCTAACTAACAAATAACCATCATAACTAACTTAATATAGCTTATCCTTTATCACCTTTACTTATTTATCTACCTTTTTTATGCAATAGCAAGAATTAACTCTTTGTTGAATATGGTCTTGCTCTCTTTGATTTTGCTTCTAGAGCATAGAACTCCTCGTAGAATTTCCAGTGAGGATGTGACCATTTAGAACGTGTGCATAATCAGTTGTCCACAGAGCTTGGGAGATGATAAGTATTACGTCCTTGGTATATATGTTATGCTTTCAATCGTTTTCATTATGCATGTATTTATCCATTAATTAAGTTACTTCATCTACTGTAAGTTGTAGCTCTCCTTGCTGGTTATTCTACTTTGTTACTCACATTAGTTGCTTGTATAGTCATGGTATGTTGCAATCATTTTCAGGTCTGTTCAATAATTACTTTATTCATTTTGCTTTGGAATAAGCTTAGAAATTACAATGTCTGTGAACTCTGAGACAAAGTAGAATAGAGTAATTATAGAGTTCAATCTGCTTTTTTTTTTCTCGAGGATTAATATGACTATGAACTTAGTGTTGAGCCTCCTTTAATCTTCAATAAGCTTACAATGTCTGTCATCAAAAATTGGTTTTGAATTTTTACAGAAAAAAATTGTTATAAAATCAGTTTTTAACTTAATAATCGGTTTATGATTCATAACCAGTTTTGATTTAAAATCGGTTTTATATCAAAATCGGTTTTAAATCAAAACCGGTTATGAACCATAAACCGATTTTTAAACCGATTTCAAACTGGTTTGGACAAATTAAAACCGATTTTTTTTTTAAAAAGTGGTTCGGTTTAAAAATCAAATAGTTTAAAACTGGTTCAGTTCAGTTTTTGATAAAAATCGAACCGAACCGCTTCATGCACACCCCTAACTGGAAGTGTTACTAATTTCTTGCTGATCATAGCATGTGAAAAGAAATAAGGGAACACTGTCAAGTGTCAACTGTGTGGAGACATAAATATTCAGGTAATGTTATTTATATATTAAAAATATAATACTATTGTTCCACTTTTTAAATAAAAAGAATAATAGAGAAAGAGCCTATCAATATGCAATTCTTTGTTTTATTATGAAAATATAAAAAATATAATAAAAATTGTGTAAAAATAAAAGTATTCATATTATTATTTTAATAATAATATTAACGGTGAATCTTCTCCTATTATAAATGTCTAATAACCAATTATAAAAATTTAAAAAATATTTGAATAATTGACAACATATAACAATTTTTTCCATTGTAAATTATTTTATGAAAAATATATCAGTACAGATAGTATTTGTTATTTTATGAATTTACACATGATGTCATATTAGTTGTTCATGTTAATCGTGATTGATATATAATTTATTTTGTAATTTTTCACCAATTTTTTTTTTTTTTTTTTTTTTTTGCAAACTTAAAAATTAAAATGGTCCAATGTCTCAGCAGGATTAGTTTAGTTAATGAAGATTAAAGTGTTTTTCATATAAGGTGGTTCGATTCTCAGTGTGATAGGACTTTTGAACACTTAGTAGTGGTGGTGACTGATCCCATTCAGATGTTGGTTTCATCTTTCTTTTGAACATTTGAATTTATGTACCATATAGATCAAATTTTTGGGTGACACCTATCAGGGTTGTGTGGGAAAATTTAAGTTGAATCTGTTATATTAACCACAAAAAAATTGAATTTGTTATGGTGTAATTTAGTTTACCATTTTGAAACTAAAATCGGAGTTTGATTCTAATTTAGTTATCCATCTCTAATAGTTTTTTTTTTTTTTTTTTTTTTTTGCGCTGCCGATAGCATCTATTGGGGCTATTGGCTTCTTCAAAGCATATTTGTAGTTTATATATAAACAACATATACTAAATGGAATTGACAGTGTTCTAGACAATGGCTTACGATTCCATTTTACCTTTAGGCCCTTACCAGTTGCAAAACATATGGTGGCAATCAGTCAGCACTAATCTCACGGTATAGACATATGTTTTTTGTGTCAAGCTTTGTTAAAAATTCTTTGTATGGTTTCCATGTGTATGCATATATCAATTATTCAAGGCTGGGCCAATAGTTGTCTTTTTCTATCATCTTAATTTCTGATGCAACTTGTGGAAAAGTTTGGCATTGTTCCTAATAATGCCTTTGCATTTTGGGACTAGGTTGGTGGCCGATGTAGTGGTGAGATTTTTTCTTTAACATTAGTAATAATTTGAATTATTGAAGATATGTGATTTTGACTATTATCTTATATGTTACTTACAGTCTGCAGTGCTGTTGGAGTCTTGCCTTTATGGCTACAATGTAATTCACAGGTCCTTTAATAGTGTTTCTCTCAAACACTCAAACACACAAGAAGTTCTTTTTCTCTGATCAATACCTCTTTCTATTACTGTATATGCCAAGTCCATTTTGAAATGGTTTACATAGTGCTATTTATAAGCAATAGCAAATGACTAAAATAATTAAAAGGTTACCTAGTAACTCTAAGCATAATAGTTGTCCACTAACAAATTCCTAGGGACACACCTCTTCACCAAACTCTAAGCATAATAATTGTCCACTAACAAATTCCTAGGGACACACCTCTTCATAACATAAACCCTTCATTTCTTATTTATTTTAATTACTTTATTTATTAAAGTTTAAACCCAACATACAATACTGTTTCTCAGTAATTGAAAAGTATGTGATTTATTGTTGATATGATTCTACTGCAGGCACTTCTTTAGAATTAATTATCTTAGCTGTAGCTTAATTCGTTCTAGTTTGTCTCTTGATATCTCTTATTGCCTAATGCATTCTGGTAAGCATTGCATTAGCCATTTTGTTATGCTTTGTTCCCAATTATGAATTAGAAAAGTCTTGTTGGATTTCCCAGGACAGCGGACCACTTAAGAGTAACAAAGTCTTGTTGAACCTAGGATGTTCCATGTTCTTTCCAAGGTGATTTTGTTAAATATTTTATTTTACTCGTTGTCACTTTTTTAACAAAATTAAGTGCATCAAATTTCAATGTATTTCCTTTTTTTGTCTGCTGCTACAGGTGCATTTCTAGTGCTGCTTCTGAGAAATATGATTGCCACAGAGATTTTGTAGACAGGAACTAGTTGATAATCACTTAAGTTACTAATGTTGTGATTATCAAGTTGGAGTCTTCCTCCCTAATTAAAGTTATTTTGCTAGCATTGCGATAATCACTTTAGTTTGAAGGTTAATTTATTTAGATTATAATAAAGTAAAAGTAATGGATCTTATTTCTATTTATGAGAAAAAGTTGACTGCATGGAAATTAAATTTGAGGTTTGATTTAATGGCTTAACAATTGAACAATATTAGCAAATTAAAAAAATAGCCATGTTTGGCTATCAATTATTTTTAAAAAATAACAGTACATTAGCCATGGTCAAGACGTGCCTAAATAAGGATATCAAATGTTCTTTTACAGAAATTAGCTATGGACGTTCGCGTGGCTAAATAATTATGACCGTGGCTAAATAAATGTTACCACATTCATAGAGTGTAGCTATATGAAACAACCAACGTAGCTAAAATTTTGCAACGCCACGATTAGCCACATTCATTAAAAGTGTCGTTGCTTTATTTAGTCACATTTTTTGTGCCAATTAGCCACGTTTTTAAACGTGGCTAAACACCGTTTTTTTTGTAGTGTGTAGCAAACAAACTATTACTCTGTTAACACTACTTTACACACCTTATTAGTCAATAAGTAAGATATCATCAATTAATATAAAAGTGATTTGAAAATTCTGGTATTCATGAATATTTTTCAAAGGAAAAATCATGACACTTTTTAGATTCAGAGGTGATTCCATTGTCTTACATTATTATGACTTTGTTACCGAAAGAGGTCAAAAGTGTGGACTTCAAGGATTCAATTCAAGTGCCCACAAACAAAAGAAAAGCAAGCTACCAATGGTGTGTGTTGTACTATGTTCGGCAACTGTATGGGCTCATCCACGCTTGGAACCACCCTTAGTTCATATATGAACTTCTTGATCCACACGGCCTCCTTAGCCGCTTCTGAAGCAGCTATGTATTCAGCTTCTGTCGTTGAATCTGTTGTTGTCTCCTGCTTGGAACTCTTCCAAGATACTGCCCCACCATTTAAGGTGAATACGATCCCTGACTGTGACTTGCAGTCATCTTTGTCACTCTGAAAGCTGGCATCAGTGAACCCTTTCACTGAAAGCTCATCAACCCCACCATAGACCAGAAACGCATCCTTAGTTCTTCTTAAGTACTTAAGGATGGTCTTGACTGCTGTCCAGTGACCCTCTCCAGGGTCAGACTGGTATCTGCTCGTAATGCTCAAAGCATATGAGACATATGGTCTCGTACATATCATGGCATACATTATGGATCCAATAGCCGAAGCATATGGAATTCCACTCATGCGATCCTTCTCAGGCTGTGACTTAGGACACATAGCCTTTGAAAGATGTACCCCATGACTAACGGGAAGAAAACCCCTTTTCGACCCTTCCATGCTAAACCTCTTTAGCATCTTGTCAACATACGTGGAATGAGATAAACCCAGTAGCCTCTTGGATCTATCTCTATAGATCTTTATACCAAGTATAAAGGCCGTTTCTCCCAAATCCTTCATGGTGAAGCTTTCTGAAAGCCAGTCTTTCGTTGTTTGTAATGTGGAGATGTCATTTCCTATTAGCAATATGTCATCTACATAAAGTACCAGGAAGACGACATTACTCCCACTAACCTTCTTGTAAACACAAGGTTCATCCTCGTTCTTGATGAAACCGTTACTCCTAACGACTTCATCAAAACGGATATTCCAACTCCTTGATGCTTGCTTTAGCCCATATATCGACCTCTGAAGCTTGCATACCATATGCTGTTGACATTTGGCTTCAAAACCTTCAGGTTGTGTCATGTACACTTCCTCCTTCAAGAATCCATTCAAGAAGGCGGTCTTGACATCCATTTGCCAAATTTCATAGTCGTGATATGCTGCTATTACAAGCATGATCCTAATAGATTTGATCATGGCAACTGGTGAGAAAGTCTCATCATAGTCAACTCCTTGTCTTTGACGATATCCTTTCGCAACCAACCTAGCTTTGTAGGTTTGAACGTTGCCATTTGCATCAGTCTTTCTTTCAAAGACCCATTTATTACCGATAGGAACTATTTCTTGCGGTTTAGGAACCAAGGTGTAACACCCCGTGTTAACCCGATTTGTTAACATGTCATCGTATTAAGCCATGCTTAATTTAAAAATGCAGAATATCTTTTTATTTTCAATTATGACATCATTATCATTACCAACTTGATTACTTAATCATTTTCATAAAAACATCGCCTGTATATAAGTATTGCAAAGATATCTAACTGAAATACCTCATATATAAACAACGTGAGTATCTAAGTCACGGATCTACAACCCGTAGTCCAGACAATATCCTGATACGTTATTAATTACAACACTAAATAAAACAAGACGATAAACAAGTCTATGTGGCATGGACAATCCCCATGCTCACCAAATCAACAGCGTCTCAACAAGATAATCCATAACATAAATGAAGCTAAAAGCATAATAGCAGCAAGCATATCCAGCATCCAACAAGTCAGCACATAAAACCAGCAATATCATAATTAGCTAAGCTCCGGCCTCCTGCCGCCAGAGGCATCAGCCCCCATACTACCTGAACCTGAAAACGGTGCCCCAAACGTGGGGTGAGATCTCTAAAAAGAAATCTCAGTAAGATAAGGGGTCCTCAAGGATCTTCCACCCCAAGCTCACTTACATGTGCAATATAAGTTCTAAAAGAAGTAATTTCAATATCAGTTCCAAAACTATGCAGTGCAACAGATATTCATGACATGTGTGTTTAACACTATTCTACTGATCAGAGAAATGCAGGAATACGTCTATTACCTACAGATAGTACAAGGAACATTGCTTGCACCTCACCCACATCCTCACCATATTGTATGTACCACATACTCAGGCTTACTGTATAAGTGGAACACCACATGTATATCATAAAGGAACATTGCATATAACAACTCAATAGCATTTCCAAAACATCAAAAGCATGTAACACAACATGCATATAACCATACCCCCATGGGACATGGTGGAACCACAACATGGATAAATCGAGGACACGAAAGCTTACCTTGCAAGCTCGCTATCCAAACTAAGAGTCCACACACCGCTCAAGTTCAACACACAGCATATCACAATCTGATTTAGGACCAGCAAGCATATCAATATACATAGCTCATAAGCATAAACATAAAGACTACGTTTTCCTTTTACGCTTGACGTCTTAAGGCCTCTCACAAAGCCATAAGCCATTAATCTCTTGATTCTGACTTAACTTAATCATTACAGAAGCTCAACTTCATCATTCTAGGAACCACAACCCCCAATAGCCTACTGTATGAACAGTGCAGCTACTGTTCTTCGCAAACCCAGAATATCCGGATATTCCTCGGGGACATATCCGGATATCCAATATCCGGATATCAATATCCGGATATCCAGATTCCCATATCCGGATATCAATATCCGGATATTTCACGGGCAAATATCTGGATATTTTGCGACAGAATGCAGTTTCTACATTTTCGCGAAGATATCCTTTCAAGGTTCCATTTTTAGCGATTACAGAAGCCTAAACATGCATTTCTAGGTGTGTTTGACATTACCCAACGTTAGGTTATCATCTTAAGCCCATTACATGCATCAAGGTTCCATTTTTAAGCATCAAAACTCAAGTTCAAGGATGGCAAGGCTTACCCCAAGTTAAAAACAGAAACAAATGGTGCTCTTGGAGCTCACACAACAGCTCCAAGGTACTGACTTCAACAGTGAGCGAAAATGAAGGTTGAAGGTTGGTCCCTCCTCACCAAAGGAAGTTTCTTGAAGCACCAAATGCCAAGAATGAGACTCCCACCCCTCAAACACAAAACTCAGAAGCTCAACCTCTCTCACACAGGTTCTCTAACTCAGAAAGGTGACCATTTTCTGCTCACAAGGCTCACACACTCAAGACCAAGTGTTTAGGAAGAGGTATCATGGAGGTAGAAGATCACAAGGCTCACACAAGAGGGAAGAGAGCAATAAAACAGTGCAAAACTGATCAGCCTCCACGGTATCCACGTACAAGAGTGTATGGCCTAGCGTTTTGTGCCTAAAAGCCATATATATAGTCCACTTAAATGAAATCACACAGTATTAACGTTAATTGCTACACTTAGCATTTTAATCCCAAACTCAGGATTCTTAACCTACTCAATTTTACAAGAATTATCATATTTTTATTATATTTTTCGGAGCACCTTTCCGGTACGCGCTTTTTCATAGCCAATATCAGTTCTGGCACCAATTCTCATCATTTTAACTTGGAACTCGTTTTACAAGTCCTATATATTATTCTAGTAATATATACTCACTTTTCATAATTTTCCGGGATACTTTTTCGGTACGCATTTATACCGACTAGCAGAACCGGTATCTGCACTTTTCTTCCGAAAAGCGACTTTCGGCATTATCACCCACTTACTATATTTATTTAAGCCTCATAATAATTATTAGGGTCAATTATGGAATTATTTCCTAATTTCTCATAATTAATTAATTAAATCCCTTAATTAACGGTGCGGGTTCTTACATTCACCCCACTTTTTAAAGAACTTTGTCCTCAAAATCAGAACATACCTGTCTTTGAAGTCGGGATACTGCCGGAGAAGCTCGTCCTCTCGCTCCCAGGTACACTCCTTAGGAGTTCTTCCCGTCCATTGAATCTTGACCATCGGAATGATCTTGCTCCTCAGCTGCTTCTCGCCTCGATCGAGAATCTTGAGTGGTCCGACGAGAGTTTTCAAGTTCTCCCGAACCTCCACATCATCCGGTTGCACCACGTGCGAAGGATCCGCTACGTATTTCCGAAGCTGAGACACGTGAAACACGTCGTGGATGTTGGCTAGGTTAGGAGGCAAGGCAAGCCGGTAGGCAACAGGTCCTACTCTACCAAGAATCTGATAGGGCCTAATAAACCGCAGGCTCAGCTTCCTCACTCCGAGTGCCCGTCCAACACCGGTGACAGGTGAAAGTCTCACAAACACGTGCTCACCCTCATTGAACTCCAGTGGACGATGCTTAACATCATAATAGCTCTTCTGGCGATTCTACGCATCCTTCAATTTTTCCCTGATCATCTGGATCTGCAGGGTGGTATATTGGACAAAGTCCAAGCCAAACAACTCTTTATCTCCAACCTCAGACCAGCAAGTAGGTGTACGACACCTCCTACCGTACAACGCCTCGTAGGGTGCCATGCCTAGGCTAGCATGAAAACTGTTGTTATACGAAAACTCCACCAATGGAAGGTACCTATCCCATGCCGAGCCTTGCTCCAACGTGCAAGCCCGCAACATGTCCTCCAAGGTCTGGATAGTCCGCTCAGTCTGACCGTCAGTCTGAGGGTGATAGGCTGTACTCAGTCTCAACTGCGTACCAAAAGCTCCCTGCAGTGCCTCCCAGAACCGAGATGTGAACTTCGGGTCCCTATCACTAATGATACTCTCGGGCACCCCGTGAAGCCTCACGATCTCGCGAACATACAGTTTGGCCAACTGCTCTGTAGTGAAGCTCACCTTCACTAGAAGAAAATGGGCAGACTTCGTCAATCTGTCCACAATGACCCATATAGAGTCACAACCAACCTGAGTCTTCAGCAAACCCAGCACGAAGTCCATGGAAATGCTCTCCCACCTCCATTCCGGAATCTCAAGAGGTTGAAGTTTACCAGACGGCTTCTGGTGTTCTATCTTCACCTTCTGGCAAGTCAAACATTTAGACACATAAACAGCTATGTCCTTCTTCATACCCGGCCACCAAAAATTTCTCTTCAAGTCTTGGTACATCTTAGTTGCACCAGGGTGGACAGTAAACTGTCCCTTATGTCCTTCAGCCATAACCTCTTCGGTCAAAGGACCTCGAGGAATCACAATCCGCTTCTGAAACAACAGAAGTCCATCCTCATTTCAGGACACGCCATCCTGATTTTTCACATAATCAAGGCACTCTATCTGCACTTGCGCCTCTTTGATCTTTTCCATAAGCTCATTCTCTACTCTCACAGTCTCTATCTCGAGAAGTGCACCCCCAAACAAGGAAGTCACTGTCAAATCTTGAAACTGCTCAATGATATCGTAATCACCCATAGTCAAACTGGATAGACTCACAGATTTCCGACTCAAAGCATCAGCTACCACATTGGCCTTACCAGGATGGTACTTCAACTCAAAGTCGTAGTCCTTCAGATACTCCATCCATCTCCGTTGTCTCATGTTTAACTCTTTCTGATCAAACAAATACTTCAAGCTCTTATGGTCACTGAACACAGCAAACTTCATCCCAAACAGGTAATGCCTCCAAATCTTGAAAGCAAAAAAAATAGCCGCCAACTCCAAATCATGAGTCGGGTAGTTCTCCTCATGAGGCTTCAACTGCCTCGAAGCATAGGCAATCACCTTGCCCAACTGCATCAACACACAACCGAGTCCCTTCCCGGAGGCGTCCGTGTAAAGCTTTATGCCCTCATCAGGATCAGGAAGGATCAACACAGGTGCGGTAGTCAATCTCTCCTTCAACTCCTGAAAACATTCCTCACACTCGTGAGTCCACACAAACGGAGTCTCCTTCCGGGTAAGGCGAGTCAATGGCAGAACCATGGTAGAGAATCCCTTAATGAACCTCTGATAGTAACCTGCCAAACCCAGAAAGCTCCTCACTTCTGTTACCGTCTTGGGCCTCTCCCAATCTAGCACAGCCTCAATCTTATTCGGATCTACTGCAACTCCTTCAGCAGAAATGACATGCCCAAGAAACTTCACAGACTTGAGCCAAAACTCACACTTTGAAGGCTTCGCATACAACTTCTTCTCCTTCAGCACTTGCAAAACAATCCTCAGATGCTCTGCATGCTCCTCCTCCGTCTTGGAGTAAATCAAGATGTCGTCAATGAAGACGATCACAAACTGATCCAAGTACGGCTGGAAAATCCTGTTCATGTAGTCCATGAACACTGCGGGTGCATTTGTGAGTCCAAACAGAATCACCAAATACTCAAAGTGACCGTATCACGAACGAAAAGCGGTCTTAGGGATATCCTCCTGCTTCAGCTGAATCTGATGGTATCCGGACCGGAGATCAATCTTCGAATACACGCAAGCACCCCTGAGTTGATCCAGCAAATCATCAATACGTGGAAGGGGATACTTGTTCTTGATCGTCACCTTGTTCAGCTATCTGTAGTCGGTGCACAATCGCATTGTCCCATCTTTCTTTTTCACAAAGATGACCGGTGCTCCCCAAGGAGACACACTCGATCGAATGAAATCTTTCGCTGAAAGATCCTCAATACGCTTCTTCAGCTCCGCCAACTCCGGTGGCGACATCCGGTATGGAGCTAATGAAATAGGCCCCACACCAGGCAACAAGTCAATGGAGAACTCTATCTTTCTCTGTGGCGGAAACTCAGGAATCTCCTCAGGAAAAACCTTGAGGAATTCCCTCACCACAGGAATGCCAGTGATATCCTCTCGTGTCCCACTCACCAATCCTCCCAACATGACATAACCAAATGCCCCTGCTCGCAAAGCTCTCATAGCCTGCAGCACCGAAATATATGGCGAGGAACTAGCTGTGGAATCACATGGAGACATCACCACTCTCTTGGCACAACAATCAATCAATGCACAGTTTCTGGACAACCAATCCATGCCCAAAATAATCTCCAAGTTGGCCATCGGCAATCCTATCAGATCTACCGAGAACTCACGGACGTCCCACTGAAACGCTACATCGCGATGTACAGTGGTAGAATCACATATTTCTCCGGTGGCGGTAGTCACCCGCAACGTTGGAGAAAGCACAACACTGGGCAACTTAAGCCCCAAAGCAATCGGGGTTGCAACAAAAGAATGCGTAGCCCCAGAGTCAAACAAAACATCAACTGATGCATCACCAATGGACAAAGTAACTCTGACAAGGTTTGGAGATCTATCCGACTGCTGGCGATCCAACGTATACACACGTCCAGTAGCAGGTGGCACTACAGGTGCCGAAATAGGTGGAAGGGGAACCATCTGAAGTGGCACTGCCTGAACAGCAGTCGCTCTCGTCATCGTCGACGGATAGTCTCTGGAGAAATGACCCTCTTTGCCACACTGAAAGCAAACCAACTGGCTGGTAGAACACGGCTCAAAATGAGTCTTCCCGCATCCCGAACACCTGGGAGAAGGAGGTTTCGCTGCACTCCCCTGAGCAGAAGTCCTCTTAAACTGATTTGGCGCTTGCCGAGCCGCCAACTGCTTTCCCTTGCCCTTGTTCCCAAACTTCCTGTCCCTCCAAGAAGTGGAACTACCATCTTCCTTCGTCGCCTCAGCAACCTTAATGATGTAAATGATTCCTGCTCTAGATTTGCCTAGAGGATTTGTCACTTGAGGGTTTATTGGAGCATACGTATTTTACTGTTAGAGTTGCGCTTGTGATAAGCTCAGTGAGGTAAGCTCCTAGTTCTAGTTGACTCCTCTCTCTTGTGGCCCCACCATGATGGTGGGCATTATGGTTGTTTTGTATGAAAGTATATGGTATGATGTATATGTGCATTCATTCACACCCATATAGATGTTATATGATCTTGATGTTATGATGATGCACTGATGATATATGTATTATGAGGATCTTGGCCAGTGATCATGGTATGTAGGCTGCCTATGACTTGACTCTGGGAGCTATTTCATACTGAGGTTGTGTTGACTGCCTATGGCTTGACCCTAGAAGTCACACATGTGTAACCGTCTATGGCTTTGACCCTGGGGTTACACAAGGATGATATGATGATGCTATATTTATGTTGTATGTCTGTATTATATTCTTTATATCCGACTTGTCATGCAGGAAGTGGGCTCATTGAAATTCTATGCTAACACCATTTGAAGTTGGATTAACGCACATATAGACTTATCATGCAGGAAAGGATGGGTAAGTACACCATTCACCCACACGTAAAATCTAGCAAATTATAGTTAGAGAGCTAATCTAATGATATAAACATCATGAATGAGGTTAGTATATGATTTTTGGAGGTGACGTTCACTGATTCAGGATTTATATGCATTCATTCATAAAAATTATGTGTCAACTTCTTACTGGATAATTCTTCAATAGTCTAATTGTTATGTTTTCATAAAGATTAATAAAACGTCTAATCACACATGTTGCACCCCTACAAGCACACTATTTCATACACATGTGTCAATTACCATAAAAATTTCAATTACTCGTATTTTAATTAGACGGTTACACATGTGTGACTTCCAAGGTCAAGCCATAGACAGTCAACACAACCTTAGTATGAAATAGCTCCCAGAGTCAAGTCATAGACAACCTACTTACCATGATTACTAGCCAGGATCCTGATAACATATATCATCAGTGCATCATCATAACATCAAGATCATATAACATCTATATGAATGTGAATGAATGCACATATACATCATACCATATACTTTCATACAATACAACCATAATTCCAACCATCATGGTGGGGCCACAAGAAAGAGGAGTCAACTAGAACTAGGAGCTTACCTCAGGGAGCTTAGCATAAGCCCACACTCCAATAATATACTTATGCTCCAACAAAATCCTCAAGTGCACGGTTCTCTAGGAACACCTAGAGGAGGAACCATTCACATCATTAATTACATATTAATTAATCAAGTCATATCCACGACTTAATCATTTAATGATTCCACTTTTCATACTCATATGCCAATAATATGCCCATTATAAGTCTAGACCAATTATTATATAATTACGTATTTTAGTGCATTATTACAAGCTACCTAAATCTTCAATTAATTACATAACTTAGAATCACATGCAAGGCTCACTTAGGTAACTTAGATTATTTTCAACTCATCCAAGCCATATTTATGATTATTAAAAGTTAGTAAGGGTTCCCATAAGCCCACTTAGCTTAAATATCATTTTTACGGTTTTCCCAAAACTGTACATGCTTCTGTTTTCTAGTCACTAAGCGTAAATCACTTGTTATAAAATTCTCATCTTTTATTATGTTAATCTAGACTCAATTAAATTTCTAACAAGGTATCACATGCCTCATTTGGAGTTCCCTAGCTCCGGTTATCATCATTTGAAGTTGGACAAACAAAGCTGTTTGCCAACTCCGAGCAGAGCCCTAAACATCCTTTACCATTTTTGCGATTATGGAAAATATAATAAACCAATTTCTCTCAAAATTTTATGCCGACAACTAGACACCTTTAGCTTTAATTCAACATATTATGAGCCTAATTTGAGTAAGAATTAAGGGAGAAACAATTCGTGGAACTATGTTATTATTTTTTAATAAAGTAAAAAAAAACATAGGTTTTTAACGATCAGACCTTTTTTTTTCTTTTTAAAAAATAAAAATAGATATTAAAATTTTGGAAGGCCTACTGATTGGCCCTAGCCCATAGAACTTTTTGGGCTTTTGGCCTACATGGGATTTATATATGTGGACTTTTTTCCTGGATGCTTTTTAACCCCAGCCCATATTAACATATCTACTTTTAATCAATTCTGTGTTACAATTACTTCAGTTTAACTGTTTTATACAACTACTATTTGTCATCCCATTCTTTTGTGACTCTCAAATCTCAATTCATGTTCTATTAATTAAGTCTCAATAAGCACGAGTATTTAATATCTGTAATTGATTTATCTTAATTAATTAAAAAGAATATTATTAAAAAAATTGAATATATAAATAAAAATACCTCTCTTTCCCTTTATTCCTTCCTTTATTGTATTGGTTATGAACCACAAAATATAGGACAAAAATAGGTGCTAACACCTTGGAAAGCTGTGTAGGGAGAATTTGATATCCATGTTTGATAGCAATAAAAGCTACACTTTTTCGGGTAACACTTTTGCCTGCTTTTTGTAGTTAACGTTTAAAATCTGGTACAGACACATTGTAAATTACTCCATCGATAAGTTGGTATATTTTTTTGCTCGAGAAGTAAAAAAATAGCGAAATAATCTGGACAAAATTAACCCGACTTTTTTGTGTACTATTTGTAAAGTTGGGGTTATTTTTGTAAATTAATCCTACATTTCTTACTACTATTTCACAATCAACCAAACATCAACTCAGAAACTTAGCCAAATATTCGCACGACCAATTTTGGTCAACCAAACATCAACTCAAAAACTTACCCAAATATTCGCAGAACAAATTTTAACCAATTAAACACATTTTTGTAACTTATCCGGGAAAAAGTATTTCCCACCACATTCCGGCAAAATTATTTTCTTGTGAATTTTTTTTTTCTCCTACTTCAAAACCCCCCTTAACTATAACTATAACCTTGCTTTGTTAACTGTTGGTATCTTATGTGAATAATACAATTATTCTTAACATCTCCCTTTTAACTAGACCTGAAAGCTTTCTCACTTATTAGGTTGGATTCTGTTAGGGGTTTCATCTTCCTCACCGGCTCATTCTCTTTCACCCTCGGATCGGTGAGTTCTTTCCTTTTCTTCTCAGTTTCAGATTTTTCTATGACTTTGTTTTTGTTTCGTGCCACATCATTGTTTCTCGACATCAGCTTGTGTATGCTTTTGCATTTTTGTGCTTCGGGGCTTCTCTTTGTGGTTCTGATAGAATGGTTTCATTTGTTGGAGTTGAAGCCTTTTTTTTCATTTTTAAAAATTAAAAAAGATGTGATTCATGTGAAAAAAGAAGAAAATGAAGTAGAGGAAAATGGATCTTTCTTTTGTGTTTATTTTATTTTTTTAAAAAAGGAAAATGTTACTTAATTATGATCTTGATCGGATAACCAAGACTCTGCTGTTGTTGTTTTTCTTTTCTCAGCTGAAAAGAAAGATCTGTGCTAACATATATTTCGTGAGCATTGTCTCGAGTTCATTTGGACACAGAAATGAAAATGATATTTTTTGGACCTTATTAAATTTTGCCATGTAAAAAACTGTCAGAGTCTTCACTACCGTTCTTCTGCTCATTTATTTTGGGCGCATTATATTCTGGATTTTGCGCGGATATATATTTAAGCGACGTTGATTTTATTCAAGTTCAATCTTTTATAATTTATATTTTATGCCCTCTTCCTTTTTCTGTATCTTCACATCCCCAGGAACTTTTTACTTGCACAACATATGTTCTTTCCTCCTTCGAAAAGACTAAATTGATTACTATATATCTAAAATTAAAAAAAAGGGTAAATATAGTAGTAAATCGAGCCACTGACGTATTGGATGACATATCTGTCATGGTTCATCCTTCATGTTGCTGCAATTGGTGACATAGTTGATGGACTGATACTACTCATGGTTTTAACATTTTCTCTGTCATTTATGAGTAACCTAAGGATGTAAGGTCTCAAAATATTTGAATTATTTGACAGTGTTTGATTTTTGACACAACAATTAGTCAATTACCATGACTATGAGTATCTTATTCTTAGGTTTAAGTTGCACTTGGCAGCAGATCTATTTTCATAGTATGAAGATATTCATATATCTTCTTTACCCCTCTGCACCGCAATTGTGTGAATACGTAAGAATTTTGCAAAATTTTGGGATAAGTATCTATGTTATTATTTTTTAATAAAATAAAAAAAACATAGGTTTTTAACGATCAGACCTTTTTTTTCTTTTTAAAAAATAAAAACAGATATTAAAATTTTGGAAGTCCTACTGATTGGCCCTAGCCCATAGAACTTTGTGGGCTTTCGGCCTACACGGGCTTTATATATGTGGAGGACATGTTGAGGGCTTTCACTTTGGAGCAGGGTTCAGCATGGATAGGTATCTGTCATTAGTTGAGTTTTCTTACAACAACAGTTTCCATGCTAGCCTGAGCATGGCGCCCTACGAGGCACTGTATGGTAGGAGGTGTCGGACTCCTACCTGTTGGTCTGAGGTTGGAGATCGTCAGTTGTTTGGCTTGGACTTCATCCAAGATACCACCCTGCAGATCCAGATGATCAGGGAAAAGCTGAAGCAGACAGAGAATTGCCAGAAGAGTTAGTACGATGACAAGCATCGTCCACTGGAGTTCAGTGAGGGTGAGCACGTGTTTGTGAGACTTTCACCTGTCACCGGTGTTGGTCGGGCACTCAGAGTGAGGAAGCTGAGCCCGCGATTCATTAGGACATACCAGATCCTTGGTAGAGTGGGACCAGTTGCCTACCGGCTTTCCTTGCCTCTGAACTTGGCCAACATCCACGACGTGTTTCACGTCTCTCAGCTTCGGAGGTACATAGCGGACCCTTCGCACGTGGTGCAACCGGATGATGTGGAGGTTCGGGAGAACCTAAAGACTCTCGTCGGACCACTCATGATTCTCGATCGCGGCGAGAAGAAGCTGATGAGCAAGATCATTCCGATGGTCAAAGTGCAATGGACAGGAAGAACTCCTGAGGAGTGTACTTGGGAGCGAGAGGATGAGCTTTTCCGGCAATATCCTGACTTTCGAGACAAGTATGTTTCTGATTTTGAGGACAAAATCCTTAAAAGGTGGGGTAAATGTAAGAACCCACACCGTTAATTAAGGAATTTAATTAGATAATATTGAGATAATTGATATAATTCCATAATTGACCCTAATAATTATAGAAAGTAATTAATAATGTTGAAAGTCATTTTTTTGACAAAAAGTGCAGATACCGGTTCTGCTCCACGGTATAAGTGCGTACCGATGAAGTATCCCAGAAAATTATAATAAGTGCATGATTATTCCTAGAATAATATATAGGATTGTGATTTCAAGTTTCAAGTCAAAATAATGAGAACCGGTGCCAGAAAGGTGCTGCGAAAAATAAAATAAAAATATGATAAATCCTAGAAAAATGGCTAGGTTCAGAATCTAAAGTTTGAGATTAAAATGCTAAGCGTAGATATTATTGTTAATACTGGGTGATTAATTAAGTGGACCTATATAAGCTAAAGGGCACAATGCCCTAGGTCAGATTATTACAACTCTACGTGCCTCTTTTATGGTGTTTGAGCTCTCCTTGTTGCCACCTTCTTTCCTTGCTTGAGAACTCACCAAGAAACCACCTTTCTTCCACTTTTCTTCACCATTATACCTTGTATATGTGAGAGAGATCGTTGGGAGTGAGTTAGAAGCCTTGCTTCTGAGTTTGGACCTTTGTTTGGAGGAGTTTTCAAGGCTGAGTTCTGAGTTGGTTGTGAGGGGGTCAACTTCTTGGCATTTTGAGCTTCATGATACCATTTTGATGGTGAAAGGTCCAAGCTTTGGGTTTTAATTCGTGTCTTGGTAAAGTCAGTACAAAATACTCGGCAGAAGTGACTTTTCAGAAATACCCCAATATGTGTATCAATCTTCATCAAATCATATCCTAACCTCATTCATGATGTTTATATCATTAGATTAGTTCTTTAACTATAATTTGCTAACTTGGAGCTATTATACTGACTGTTACTACATCAACAGTCAAAATTAACAGATGAAAATTCATCTGTGCATAATACCCTCAATATGGGTATCAAAATTCTTAGAATTTCATCCTCATTCCATTTATGACCATAAGGTCCTCATTATAACCCTCTAATTTAAAAGTCATATAATTAGGTTTATTATAATTTGGATATAAATTGAATTTATAAATCTTTGTTAAATTATTAATGTTGTTGATTGTATATTCTGTTTGGATAAAAAAAATTTGTATTATTTTTTTTAACAGGCTAAACCTAGCTTTTATTTTTTGTAAATAAGTCAGGCAACAGGCCGATAATTATATTCATAACAGGTAACAAGCTAGACCAGACTGACACATTTAAACACAAACTTAGCCTTTTAGGATCAAAGTACGGCCTGGCTCGGCCTATTAACACCCCTATCTACAACAATGTGTGTCTCTCATTTTTTATTCTCTCACCAAATGTGACTTTTGAAGTAGTTAATGTCATAGTTAAACTTAGTAATGTATGATTAAGTACAAATATTTTTCACTAAAACCAAACCAAATTAAATTAATAAAGTAGCTAAAAAATTATTAACATTTTCAAAGCTGATAAAATCTTATGAACTTATATATTTCTTGGAAATATTTTTTTAAAAAAATGCATTTAATATTTTTCCGTCATAAGTGATAAAGTTACTTTCAGCAATCTATTATTTGGGGATTTGAAAAAAAAGTAGATGTTTTTGATAAAATTCAATTGTAAGAGAGAATTAAATTTATCAAAAAATCTCTCAAACTCTAAAATAACATAATTTTGGGTTTCAAGACAGAAAAAAAATTAAGTGAGAAAGAAAGTATATATCATATCTTTATACTAGCATATGGATCCCTCGTATCTTCAATTACAAAAATTTTAGTCAGTAATTTATTTTTTCTTTTTCTCTTAATTACACTTTTGTTTCCTGGAAAATGATCTAATGTCTTTGAAACATTGTAGGAGGAGCCATCAGAAAAATTTATATATTTCATACATGATAGAATAGAGCAAATACAGAATTGTTTCAATTACCAAAATGAACTTCCCTGTGAAAGTAGTTATATGTATACAGGATTTTCATTTGTTTGTGTGATGCAAGAATTCTGAATGAGCAGTTATCTAAAATCTTCCAAGTCACTGCATTTAAATAGGACAAATTGATTTCTTTAATATATTATTATCTTTTTAAATTAATACAATTAAATTTAATAATAAAAAATTAAAAAATTCTCTCTCTCTCCATTAAATTTAATAATAAAAAATTAAAAACTTCTCTCTCTCCATTAAGTTTAAATTACCTTTCTCTCTCTCATTATTAATGTTAGCTTTAAATTTCCTCTATCTCTATTAAATTTTATTATTTTGTTTCAAATAAGAGGACGTAACTCTCCCATTTTTTTGCTGCATGCGGTTACCTACTCTCAATTTTCATACATTTTAAAAAAATAATTTTAAAAAAATTATTGAAAAAATTGTTTAACTATTTTTTAATCATTCAAAGCCCATAAAACTAAGAGTTAGCATTGAGTCCCCAAGATGTCGCCATGTGTAAATTAATATAATACTGTTTGAAATTATGGCTGAATAATTAATATAATTATTTAATTTTAAAAAAATTATTAAAATAATATGATTTGACTATTTTTAATCATTCCAACCCCACAAATATGATCAGATCCTACACCAGTATTCACTTTCTCTTTTTAAAAATATATTATTTATTTTCCAAAAAAATTATATTATTTTAATAATTCTTTTAAAATTATATTAAATTCATCAGTCTGCATATATAAAATTAAATTATATTCATCAGTCAACACACATGTATTTTTATATAATACATCTTTCAAAACGCCCAATTTTTCTGATACTGCATCTAATTTCATGCCATTTCCAACAAATGTTTTGTTGGATATATGCTCTTTTGGTCACTAAAGTCCTATTGGGCTTCAGTGAAACTTGAGCCCATGAGGCTTAGGGTTGAGTTATGTCTAAGACCTAAGCGTATATATTCATAGTTTTCTCCTCTTGTGCCTCCAAGGTGATCAGATCATCAGAAACAAACCTAAGAGGCAGACGTTCATCATCTGAACGGTTGCCCACACAACCATCTCATCCTCCTCGAGAGATAGTCTGGAAGATCTGCCACAGTCCAGCTTCAAGGAGGTTGTTCGTGCTGCGGCGCTGAGGTGAGCTGTTCGTGAAGAGGAATCCTACAAGGGAAGATTCTACACGAGACCTGCGCACAGAGAGGTAATTGTGAAACGATGATGATTCGGTAAGCATACCAATGTACTAGGTCCTAAACCGCTTCCGCATAAATCTAAGATTTCCTTCAATTGGTATCAAAGCCTTGGCTGTACATTGGTATGTGAATCTAGTTTCACTATTCATGTAATTAGTTTTGCTTCTTGAAATGTGGCACCTAGGGTTCTAGGATTATGGTATGAATCTAGCATGTGCATTTTATAATTCATTTTCATAAAAGTTTAAATTTTAATCGATAAAAATGCTTTAATCCATGGTTAGGGTCTCTCGTGTATTTCTCGATTTGTAACAAGGAGGCTAATCCCATATGATTAGGTTTCCTCCTTGCTGTTTTTATTTATTTTCGGAATTTCTGTGTATTTTTCCAATATTTTGTAAAAGTTCAAGATCGAGAAACCGCGAGTAAGATGCGCAGTCAGTACTGTCGGAGACTTTTCGAGGACTTCCCGATCTCGGAATGGGGCGATCTATATATGGTTGGAAATAGGACGGAAAGACGAACGCAACGGTGGGTGGATCGTCGCCATCGGAGTCTTAACGCTCCTCCACGTGCCTCCACAAGCGTCTGAGAGTGGCCGCCACTCTCCGGCAAAGAATGGGAGAGTGAGGGAGCGTCCGGCCACCTTTTTGGGTGGTTCCGGCGGCGGTCTACTTGTCTCTATGTCGCAGTCCTTGCCCTGGAGTTTCGGCCTGATTTGACTTCGGGTGACGGCGCGGCAGACCTGACGGCTAGGGTTCCTTTTTCGCGTCCTAGGGTTTCTCGCCAAAGGATTGGGTCTTTGGGCCCATGAAACCCTAAAGGGGCTTGAGACAGATACTATGGGCTAGGCGAAAGTCGAATTCCAAAGTTGTATTATTTTATTTTATTTTATTTTATTTTCTTTAAAATAGGAAGGCCATGGATTAAAGTAATTATGATTTATTATTTAATGCTTTTATTGATTGGTATAAATTATATGATTGATAACATGCTTTATTGCGATAACATGCCATATAGAATAGGTGGTGCCATATTGTTGCATAACTTGTATGATTGCATGAGCATAATAGCTATTATGTCTTCAACGAGTAGTATGATAGTTATTATGGGATTATTTTGATTTTAAATCATCCTAAGAAATTAATTAATAATTATTATGATTTTTATTAAAAATCTAGATTAATAATTGAATTAATTAATTTTGGATAATTAACATCAAGACAAATAATCGTTATGGAAATTATTTTGATTTCAAATTATCCTCATAAATGATAATTATTAAGATTGTTGCAATCTAGATTAATAATTAAGTCAGCTATTTGGATGATTTAAATCTAGAAAAATAATTAGAGAAAATTTCCTAAGAGAGTTCTTTTATTTTGCGAGTAATTTGTGGGTTTTTTTCTGAAATGGTCATGGAATAACACACGCTGCATACAACATTCATGTATCATGATTGTTTGGAGCACACGATGACGTAAAGTGACCGGATTTCAGGACCTTAATGCTTTCAAAATTATGTTAAGCTTAGTGCACGTTTATCGGTGCTCTTAATTATATAGTTTTTGAAATCGAACAAAGGATACTCTCAATTAAATAATTCTTGGAAATTAGAAAATGTTGCTTATGTTGAATGGAAGGAGATTTAAATTAAGAGATTAATTTAACCTTCAAGCGCATTATAGGACCATTAATAAAATAATCATGTGAAGTCCCATCGAATAAGCATGATTGGATTTTATTAGATTGGACTTGAATATCTATGGGAGGAGATTTAAATTAAGAAATTAATTTAACCTCCAGGCGCATTGTGGGCCTATCAATAAAATAATCATGTAAGGCCCCAACGGATAAGCATGATTGGATTTTATTGAGCCTTAATAATTTCAAAATTTTAATAAAGTATTGTACGACCCATCGTCGATAGTACTAAGTTATTAAAGATAATTTTGAAATTAAACAATGAATTCGACTGGGCTTATGAAAATTCTCAAACAAAAATGTTGAATGGGTGAAGGTTTTAAAAATTAATTAATTTTAAAACCTGCGGGCTCCATTTGTGGGTTTATTAGTGAAATGGTTATCGTTGAAGCCCCATCGGATAAGGATAATCAGATTTCACTAGATTAAATCTTAATAATTTCAAAATTTTAGTAAAGGATTGTACGGCCCATCGTCGGCAATGCTTAGACACTAAGGATAATTTTGAAATTAAACAATGGTTAATTACATTCAACTTTGGTAAAATTGTTAACCCTCCCATCGAGGCTCTGGCAATGGCACTGAAGGCCCAAATAACAATTTTGGTTTTTACAAGTGACTTGCCCATCGTAAGCCTTGTAAAGATAAACTGAAGGATTGTTAACAATAAACAAGAGTAGTTATGAGAATCTACTTGCACTTCGTTTGTTTATTGCATTATTTGTTTGTAATTGTGTGCTTTATATGTTTTTCAGAAAATATCTTAGAAATGATTTTGAGTCGAAAACCTCTAGATGGTACCAACTATGAATAAGTGAAAAGCAAATTTTTTTGATATTGTTCTAAAACATAGAAGCTAAAATTTGTTCAGACAATGCGAGGGCTATAGCAAGCTGCAGAGGATGCGTCTTCGGAAACTAAGATGCATTTCTCAGATTGGGAAATGACAGATATGGTAGTTCGCTGCTATATTATTGTCAGTCTTTCCAAATACTTGCAGAAGCAAGTGTACATGATTAAGAGTGGAGTAGAAATGCTTCAGACTCTTAATGACATGTTAGCTGCGTCTAGCAGCTCTGCTAGACAGAATGCAGTCGGTGCAGGTTTTGCTAAGAGTCTTGTTAAATCCAAAGGGAAACCCAAGGGTGGTAACAAGAACAAAATGACTTGGTTATCAGTTGTCAAACCAGTTGCTATGAAGAAGCCGCAAGGCAAGTTCTTTAAGTGCAGACTGAAAGAAAAATTGCCCAGAGGAGATGAAAAGAACCTGACATGGGCATATCAAGGCCTGATCAGTGAATGAATTATTGATTCAGGAATCACTGATTATGTTTGTTACTCTTTGTAGTAGTTCAAACATGGCATGCCTGTCAGCAATGGACATAGATATTTTAAGCTTGAAAATGGGAACTTGTGTCTGCATTTGCAGTAGGACAAGTTATTTATAAGACTATGGTTTTGGGTGAATGTTTATTTGTTCCAGATTTCAAGAGGAATTCAATTTTTGTTAGTTGTTTTGGTTAAAACATGGGTTGACAATGCAATTGATTCCTCAGTTACATTTCGAAGTTCATCTTCGTCTTGTTTGTTCTGGTACATTGTTTAAATAGTCTTTATTACCTATGTCCTATAACCTTTTTAAATTTGTTATGTTGAATGGAAAGGATGATGAACAAGGATTTTCACCAAAGAAATAAAAGTTTCAAATGAAACATAACTTTGGCCTTTGTGATTGAGTCACATTATCTCAAGTAGAAAATATGTTTTAGTTAAAAGAGATACTGAAAGTTCAAGAATCTTTTAACTAACAGCTACATGTTAGTCCTATTTGGAAGGTAAAGTGGCCAAGCAATCCTACAAGGGCCAAAAAGGTTTGCGCAACTATTCAACTAGAATTGGTACATACTAAAGTATGTGGACCACTTAGCGTTCAGACCAGAAGAGGTGATGAGTACTTCATTATATGAATGTTTACTTTGGATTTGGACAGATGAACCAAGTGCGCCATAAGTCTAAAGCTTTTGGAAATTTCCAAGAGTTTTAGTCTGAGGCAGAAAAGCATGTAGGTGTTCAAATCAAAACACTTTGGTCTACTAAAGTGTTTGGCTACCTATCTGGTAATTTCAGGTCTTACCTGATTTAAGAGGGGATTGTTTTCGTAACTGTCAACTCTAAGAACGTGTTAGTTGAATGAAGTTGCAGTATGCAAAAATCAAACATTTCTAGACTTGGTGAAGATCATGTTCAGTTATTCATCTTTGCCAATATTGTTCAAGGGAGATGCCTAAGAGAAGGAAATGTACCTTCTTAACTTGATTCTGTCAAAGTTTGTTGTAAAGACACCTAAAGAATTATGGAAAGGGTGCAAGCCCAAATCAAACCATATTCGGATTTAGGGTGCTATGGCACACGTCCTACAACAGCAGTCAAATGAGATGGAATCTTGTATGGAAGAGTGCATATCTTTTGGCTACCCTAAGAGAACTAGGGATGATTTCTTATTTAGTCTTAAGGACAAGATAATCTAAGTGAGCACTCACATGATTTTCTTAAAGGAGGACTAGATAAGAAATTATAAGCTCTGAAGTTAGGTTATTCTTGATGAGATTTATCTCAGATCAAGAATTTCCAGAATCTCTAGAAGCTTCATCCACTGTTCCCTTGATTGTTCAAGAGGGGATAGATATATCTCTAAGTGAACAAACAAGAGAACCATGATTGAAAATTCAACATGATAATATATAAGTGAAACTAGTAGAAATATTAGTATCACATGTAAAGGAACAATATCAAGTATAAGCGGATCCTCAAGAAATTGAAGATCCATCATTTGACCCACTCTTTGTTTTACCTATAAATACACAAGGTCTAGTGCAGTACATTCGTAGTGGGAGAGAACCTTGTTAACTCTCAAGTTGTCTCTTGTTGAGTGACATTGATCCTACTAGTTACAATAATGCACTAGAAAATGTTGTTGATCAAGTGTTGCTCAAGCTATGAACAATGAGATGAAATACTTGTATTTCAACTCCGTTCGGTCCTAGTAAAAACACCAAGAGGGGTAAAACCAACAAGGTGCATGTGGACATAAAAGGCAAAGAGAGGATGGACAGGAAGGTGAAAAACTTCAAAGCTAGCTTGGAGGCATTTTTTGCCAGACGCCATGCTTGAGTCTATCCAGATTCTCTTGGTTGCTATAAGTCTCAATTATGAGATTTAATTTTGGGAGTTGGATGTCAGGATATCTGCATACTACAACCAAAAAGGGTTTATAGCAAATGGGTAGAAACACACGGTATGCAAGTTGTGAAAGTCTATTTCATAGTCTTAAGCAAGCATCCAGGTCTTGGAACATCAGTTTTGATCAGGTTATCAAAATTTTGATTTTGAGAGAACCTTGATGAATGATGTGTATTTGTATGTAAAGGATCCAACGGAAGACAGTAGTTTTTTCTGGTACTTTATGTAGATGATATGCTCCTTATTGGAAACAACGTGGAGGTAATATCAAGCATAAAGAGTTGGCTAAGTTAGTGTTTTGGTATGGAAGTACTGGGGAAGCCAATTATATTCTTGGTATAAAACTCTTATGAGGCCGGAAGAATAAGTTGTTGGCATCACCTCAGGCTACTTACATTGACAAAACTCTTGCCAAAATTCAACATGAGAATTCTAAGAGAAGAATTATAATTCTCAGATGTGGAATTCATCTTCCTAAGGAGTAACCAAAGACTTCTAAGAAGAAAGAATGCATGAGTAGGATATCTTATGCTTTGGCAAAGGTAGACTCATGCATATCATGTTGGGCATTAAACCAGACATCTGTCACGCAGTGGGAGTAGAGAGATAGTACCATTTTGAACCTAGAGGAATACTAGATTATTGTTAAGCATGTACTCAAGTATCTTTGGAGAACGAGAGATTATATGCTGGTATATTCTAGTGGGAGTCTTGAAAAGCTGAGTTTTCAAAAATTCAGTTATTTCAAGTGGATATTGACTCAAGAAAATCAACCTCGAGCTATGAGTTTTTCACTAAACTCAGATAGCATTAGAGGTGGATCTTGCAGACCCAGTTACTAAGAGTTTGCCTGAACTTGTGTTCGAGAGGCATGTTACTTCTTTGGGTCTTAGGAGGATCCCAGACTTGCATTAAGCAAGTGGGAGTTATTGGTTTCATTGTGCTCTTGGAGTAAGACGATGAAACAATAAAATAATTTTCTGAATTTCATAAATAAGGCTTTATTTATTTATTTTGCGCACTATTTACAAACATAAAGGTCCGGATCAAATTGTGGAGTATATGATCATATGGATACGTTCATGGAGGACATGATCATAGGATCTCACAATTGATGAATGAAGTCACAGCCATTAAATAAAGTTGGGCACTTCATTCAGGCTGCAATATTTTATGAAGTGATTTTGTCCGAATCATTGTAAAATATTGGTGTGAATTAACATTCACATGGAAAGGATCAAGGAGAGATTTGATTAAGGTTGTTTTTCTGTCATAAGGTATCAAATCTCCAGTTAACTATAGTTATGTGATTGCTCTTAATCCTGAGTTTATTATAAATAGGTAATCAAATAGTTTTCATTCTTTGATTTACCAACGGGTGAGGTCCGATCTTTTGACGGCCAATAACTCGGTGTTTTGGGAGTGAGATTATTTGATTATCAGTATTTATGAGATAAACAACAAGGAATTTATAGGAAATGTCCCCTTGATATATTTCGGTACTTGGATATTAAAGACACTGGCCAGTGCATGTAATCCATTAGAGAAATTATCAAAGTCAAGGGAATAAATAATTGATTGGGTTACAGAAAACTAATCAATGAATTATAGACATTCTATAAAGGGGCAATGCATATTAATGTTATAAAGGTCATTAATCTTGGAGTTCACGTTCGGGCTTTTAGTGGAGTAGCACCGAATTAGATAATCTTGTAAAGATTATCAGGAGCCTTGATCAATGACAAATGGTAGGTCCCCAGGCTAGCTCGAGACAAGGGATGAGGTATATTATCAGATGATGATAGCTTATGGGCTACATGGTCTTGGGTTTACGAACTCAAGTTTGTATCTTAAAGAGCAAGTGGGAGATTGTTGGATATATGCTCTTTTGGTCACTAAAGTCCTATTGGGCTTCAGTGAAACTTGAGCCCATGAGGCTTAGGGTTGAGTTATGTCTAAGACCTAAGCGTATATATTCATGGTTTTCTCCTCTTGTGCCTCCAAGGTGAATAGATCATCAGAAACAAACCCCAAAAGGCAGACGTTCATCATCTGAACGGTTGCCCACACAACCATCTCATCCTCCTCGAGAGATAGTCTGGAAGATCTGCCACAGTCCAGCTTCAAGGAGGTTGTTCGTGCTGCGGCGCTGAGGTGAGCTGTTCGTGAAGAGGAATCCTACAAGGGAAGATTCTACACGAGACCTGCGCACCGAGAGGTAATTGTGAAACGATGATGATTCGGTAAGCATACCAATGTACTAGGTCCTAAACCGCTTCCGCATAAATCTAAGATTTCCTACAAAAACTGGACGTAAACCTCTACACACACCCTCTCCTCTATTTTTCTTTTTTTTTTTTGAAAAAAATGTGTATCATTTTAAAATATAGAAAGTTATGTCATTTTAGGAGTGAATCACAGATAGATAAAGGAGGAGAGAGAGTTGACAAAAATAAATAAAGGTGTGGGTCCCACCTCTTTGTGAGGGTGAAAGGATATAAATCGTGTCATTTAAAAATATAAACACTTTTCCCTTTCTTTCTTTTTCTCCCAAAAGGAAATTTACAAATATTCAACACCGAAAAAACAACGTTATATTTGTCATATACTTACCCATATATTGTATTTATGGAAGAGGATCAATTTATACTGATGTAAAAATAGTAAGTCTTACATCATATCTTAATTATCGATTTTTGTGCTTTCAACGGTTGAGATTTATTGAAAATTAATAAGTGGAACCCAATAAATCTTAATCATTAGATGCACGAAAATAAACGGTTAAGATTTGATGTAAAACTTATTATTTTTATATCGGTGTAAGATGTTAATGCCCCTATATTTATTATTGATCCAATTCAATGTTATTAAACGCGACCCGATCATTAACCCGGTCGAGATACTGGGTCACTAGTTGAACCACGTAACTCGGTAATTATATGCAATTCCATAATGGGATAGGTTATTGTGCCTACTCTTATTTTACCTACTTTTGCCTACCCCTTTCGTTACCGTTCGATTACCATCTCATCCAACGATCCATATTTGTGATATAAAATAAACCTTTTTTTTTCCTTTCTTTCTTCTCACTTTCTCCCATACCCTTTCTCTCTCCTCCCCTTTCTCTCTTCCTCTGCCATATACCTATTTTTTTCCTTTATCGTTAATCTTTGCTCAGGTGAACGGCGCAGAAGCATTTGAAATCAATTACCACAGCATTTGAAATCATCGTCAATATACATTAGTCTCTGTTTTTATTATTGTAATATAAATTTTCTCCTTCTGAATCAGTTTCTATCAAATTACCAGTGTCAATGGATTGAAAAATCACAACAAGTTTTTAGATCTGAAGAACAACATAAATTTTATAAATTAATAAGATTGAATCGATGACTAACAAAGAAGTTTTAATGTGATTCAAAAGATCTGTGCAGAGTTGGAAAAGATTCAAAATAAATAAAAAAATTAAAGAATAAAAAAAATTGATATTGGAAAAATCTGGAAAGAGGGTTAATTGGTGCCATTCCAGCAATTATGTTGATACGGATAGCCAATTAATTATTAGAAATTAAGAGTATCTATCATGTGGAAGAACAGATCGACATATTGAAGCAGAGACAAGGAGGATTCTGTGAACAGATCGACCTAGTGGCACCACCGCTTTGAATCACATCAAAACTTCTTTGTTAGTCATCGATTCAATCGTATTAATTTATAAGGATTAAAAATATCATTAGAATCGAACAGTTTGTCAGGAGATTGAGGTCCACGACGGCAGAAGGGAAAAAAATTAGGTATATGGCAGAGGAAGAGAGAAAGGGGAGGAGAGAGAAAAGGTATGGAAGAAAGTGAGAAGAAGAAAAAATGGAAAAAAAGGTTTATTTTATATCACAAATATGGATCGTTGGATGAGATGGTAATCGAACGGTAATGAAAGAGGTAGGCAAAAGTAGGTAAAATAGGAGTAGGCACAATAACCTATCCCTTCTATAATTTATATTAAAAAACTATATTCATTCTCAAATATCTAAAAGAAATTATAAAAATTTCAAAAATATTTTAATATAAAAAATAATAAATCACACATTATTATCCAATAAAGGATTAAACAAAAATATAATGATCGTGACATGAGACTACAAGTTAAGTAAACAACATCTCTAACTATAAATCAAATCAAAATTTCTTGCATAATGCATAATTGAGATGATATTAGTGATGTAGGTACATAACCTATGTAAGTCCATAAACAAAAAATACTCAAATATGTTCATTATGACTTCTTTTTTTTGAAATTTTTTTTTGGGATTTTTTTTATTTTTTTTGGGACCGGACCAGGTTACCGGGTCACCTGTTTTCACGAAAATTGGTCGGGTCACAACAGGTCGCACCGATTCTGACGTATGGTCGGTCCGTTACTTCACCCGGACCGATTTTAACCGATTTATTAGTTCTTGGGTCGATTCAGTCGGGCCGGGCCGGTCCGGTCTAATTTTATTAACATTGATCAAATTAGTTCTTAAGCTAGGATTAATTTTATTAATAAAATATATTTAAAAGTTATATCATACTTTTATTTTTCTAAAAAATGATACAAAATTTAAAATAATATTTCAAAATTTTTATTATTTATATATAGGGATAGGATATTATTACTACCAAATAATGTTACTATCAATGTTATTATCATATCTTAACCGTTGATTTCCGCAAATCAAAAGTTATCATTTATCGTGAATTAATAATTAATTAATTAATTTGATTTGTGGATATAGTAACCGTTGATTTGCGGAAATCAACAATTAAGATATGGTAGTGATATTAGTAATAATATTATTTGATAGTAATAATATTTTACCCCATATATATATATATATATATATATATATATATATATATATATATATTGGAATAAATATTTATTTTTTAAAAAATATAATTTTGTGTCATTTTAGATCCTAATTGGTGATTTTCGTCAATCAACGATTAAGATTTATTGAACAAATTTATTAATTAAGTTTCGAAAACGTGGAATGTCAGAGAAATTCTTTACAATAAATCTTAATCGTTGACGAAAATCAACGTTTAAGATATAAGACGATAAAAAAAACGTTTTCCCATATATTATGCCTTTTGAAAACTAGAGTGAGAGTCAAAGATCTACGCGGAATATTTAATGGATGTTTGAGCCGGCCATTGCATCAACTTAGTTGCCATTTTTGACACCCATTATTGATCTCGTGTGCTCATGTTGCTGAAGTCTAAAGGTATCATCCAAAAATTGAAGAAAAGTCCCACATGAGAAACCTATATAAGTAGAGGTCTCTTTCCTTCCCCATTAATTATATCACACGTTTCCTTCTTATCTATATTTTTATGATCTCTCTCTCTTTAAGTTAATGCTTGTTCCAATGGTTGCGTCAGTTAGATTCTTCATCATTTTGTCCTTTCTCTCATTGATCATCTCCCCTTCCATAGCTCAAACCTCTTTCAGACCAAAGGCACTTGTTCTTCCTGTCACCAAAGATGTTTCTTCCACTACTCCTCAATATGTTACCCAAATCAAACAAAGGACACCACTAGTGCCAGTAAAGATAAGTGTTGATCTTGGTGGTGGCTACTTTTGGGTGAATTGTGAAGAGGGCTATGTCTCATCCACCTCTAAACCTGCCCACTGTGGCTCTGCTCAATGCTCACTTTTTGGGTTATATGGTTGCAGTGGTGAGAAAATTTGTGGTCGGTCTCCAAGCAACACTGTAACTGGTGTGTCTACGTATGGTGACATTCATGGAGATGTTGTTTCTCTCCCATCCACTGATGGAAACAATCCCGGTAGGGTGGTTTCTGTGCCTAACTTTCTCTTCATTTGTGGATCAAAAGTTGTCCAAAAGGGTCTTCCAAGTGGTGTCACAGGTATGGCTGGTCTTGGAAGGACTAAAGTTTCACTTCCTTCTCAGTTTGCCTCATTTTTCAGCTTTCAAAAGAAATTTGCAATTTGTTTGAGTTCTTCACCTAGAACAGATGGTGTAATATTCTTTGGTGATGGCCCTTATAATTTGAACATGGATGTTTCAAAGGTTCTCACTTTCACCCCTCTCATTACAAACCCTGTCAGCACTGCTCCAAGTGCTTTCTTGGGGGAACCCTCTGTGGAATACTTCATTGGGGTGAAATCTATTAGAGTCTCTGGCAAGAAAGTACCACTGAATACAACCCTCTTATCTATAGATAGAAATGGCATTGGTGGGACTAAGATTAGCACTGTTAATCCATACACTGTTATGGAGACCACAATCTACAAAGCTGTAGCTGGGGCCTTTGTAAAAGCTGTAGGAGCCCCTACAGTTGCGCCTGTTGCTCCATTTGGGACTTGCTTTGCAACCAAAGACATTGGGTTTTCAAGAATGGGCCCAGCTGTGCCTTCCATTGATCTAGTGTTGCAAACTGAGGATGTGTTGTGGAGCATTATTGGGGCAAATTCAATGGTGCAGTTTAATGATGTAATTTGCTTGGGTTTTGTGGATGCTGGATCAGACCCAAGTACATCCCAAGTTGGATTTGTGGTGGGTGGTTCACACCCAATGACTTCAATCACAATTGGATCACATCAGTTGGAGAATAATTTGCTACAATTTGATTTAGCAACCTCAAGGCTTGGGTTTCGCTCGCTCTTCTTGGAGCACACCAATTGTGCCAACTTTAATTTTACCTCTTCTGCTTAGAATTTTGATTATTTAGAGCACGGTTTTTGTATTTTAAGATCTGTGTGTAGACTAGGAGGTGAATAAGTGAGATTCTATTAATTTATGCATAGCCTCCCAAAGTTTAAATACTTTTTGTTTTCAAAATAAAAACGACAGTTGCTTGACGGAGCTATTATAGTGGACGAAAGTATGTTACATGTTGAGTTCCTTTGCACTTGGTTTTATTCTTCCTCAATGTGCGTCATAAAAATCAAGGGAATTGCTTTTGTTATGTAACATAACCTAAAAGCAAATTTCCTACTCTCACAAAAGAGGAGAGAGGAGAGAGAATAGGAAAAAGAGAAAAAATTTAAAGTGGATTCCATATAAATTTGTGTGTGTAGGAAGATGATTTTAGGTTATGTAACATAATAAAAATAATTCCCAAAAATCAAAGTGATTTACCAAAACTTTGATGGGTCCAGCCATGTTAATTACAATAAGGTTCGCTTTTTTTACTGTCAATGTATATAACTTATTTACATTGAACCCAAAATGACGTCGTTTTAGGACGAAAATCAAGATATTTTTGTAATTATAATTTATTTCAGGGTTATAATAATTTTTTTTACTATAATTTTTTAATTTTTCAACTCAAAACGACATCATTTTTGGAGCGAATGTAGATAACTTATCTACATTCACTATAGATACGTTAATGCCTTAAAATAAAGACAAAAGTTGAGCGGGAAAAAGTGAAAAGGTTGGCTGTGGATGCATGTAAAATTGAAAAACAGACGGTGCAAAATCTTTTTTATTGAAGGAAATATTCAATTCTAAAAGGATGTGGAAGCTAAAATTATTGAAGAAAATTAACACAAGTAGATGTATATGCAACCAAAATATTTAAAGTCGACACGAAGTACACACCCTGTGATTTGCCTCAGATTGCGATGTGAATCACAGAGGTGAAGTCAAGAAATAGAAGAAGCAAAATTAGAATTTTATTGGTTCAAATACTACATGTTTGATTTTATTTAAACAAAATTTTTGGTTCAAGTCCTTATAAATAAAAAGTATCTTCAAGAAATAGAAGAAGCAAAATTAGAATTTTATTGGTTCAAATACTACATGTTTGATTTTATTTAAACAAAAATTTTGGTTCAAGTCCTTATAAATAAAAAGTATCTTATGTGAAAGTTCACAACTCCAACAAAATTGTCTTCCATAATCAATACTTGTGGTTTATCCAAAAAAAATATAAATAAAAAAATTGAACTCTCTTCTTCGTCTTTTGTTTTGCATATATTTTTTGGGCTCAACAGACAATTGGATATTTCTCCTTGGTTTAGTTACCCAAATACTCTATCGAATCAAAGCCCAAATATTTAAATTTCTTATTTGAATATTCTTTTCCATAATAAAAACAGGGCACATAAGCCCATACCTATGTAGCACAAGAAGTTAAGCTAAGCCCAAAATGTCACAAAAAAGAAAATTGTCTTGATTGAACCTAAAAAACGACTTGTTTTATTTATGCCCGGACTATGTAGCACCGATACTGACACGGGACACATGACACGATATGACACGATACTCCAACACATTAATTGTAAAAAATGTTAGATTTCGACACGTTAGGGCACATTTTGATATTAAAAATATTTTCAATTTACGTAGTGTATATTATATTTAATATTCAATAATTTAACAAAAAATGAAACTAAACTTATAATATTTATCAATTTTGCAAAGAAACATAAGATATCCCAAATATTTATATTAAACTCAATAAAATGGTAATCGTAATCCAACGAATCTAATAGTTGGAACTAACAACTCAACACAACGAAACCTTTGAACTTTTTTTGAATTTCTATAACGCGTGTTGAAGTGTCGGGGAGTGTCGGACACAACACGTCAGAATTTTTGAAGTGTCGGTGCTTCATATTGGATGACTCTCAAACAAGTAAATTATAGCTGGCCTTGGTTTCCCTACACAAATTTGAGAATATCCAATTTAAGTATGGCCCTCGTAATGATCATTAGGCACGAAGCCCACAGTCTCGTTTCAAAATATCCAGCATACCACAAATCTTAAGGGGCCGGTTGGTTAAGGATAAATTTTAAGAAAATAGGGAAATGTAATTGATAGGGAAATGATTGAAAAATGAGTTTGATAGGAAAATGTAAAAAAAGTTGTTTGGTTGGAAAAAAATTTACTGGGCAAATTAGGTAAGATTTATAAAATCTATGTTTGGTTCGAGGTAAGATATAGATGGGGAAATAAGTGACAATTACGAAAATATCCCTGTTTTTAAAATTTTTGGAAAAAAAAATTGTAAATTAGTGAAATTTTTTGGAAAATGTAAAATTCTAGCATCTGTGGGTTGTTGCTTCGAACATACTGAAAAAATGGAACAGTAAATTTAATCTGATGAATCATGATGATCACTTTTCTTTATTCATAGCCTGTATCTGTTTGGTAGCAGTAATAGTTATCTGTGCTTCATGGCCTTTATGGTTTCTGTTCCAGTCATTTTCACTCCCTCTCTCTCTCTCTTTCTTCCTCGCTATGAGCTACAATTTCTATCTTTTTGTCCATGGTGACCGCCCGCGGCGGCTGATGGTGGTTGTAGGTGGTTGCTGTTGGTGGTTGCGGGTGGCTGCTGCTGGGTTGAGACGGTGGAAAGAACCGCTGATGGTGGTTGCAGGTGGCTGCTGTTGGTGGTTGCAGGTGGCTGCTGCTGGGTTGAAACGGTGGAAAGAAAGAGGAGAAAGATTACAAAGGGGTATTTTGGTCTGCTTCATTTTCTTATTTTCCAACTTACCCAGCTATCCCCAAAAAACCACCCCCAACTTCAGATTCTAAACAGTGCCAATGCATGGCTTTCTACAACCAAATAGGAAATGCTATGCAAATAGCATAGATGGGAAACTTCAATAAACCTCTCAACCAAACAACAACTTTCTGGAATGCCAAGTTCATTTGGATGGGAAAATTTTCAGATTTCTTCAACCAAACACCACCTAAATAGTTGGTAGTGAAATGCAATAAATCGAATATAAGCCTTTGAATTAAAATACATGGATTCCAAAGCGCAAGACTAAACCCATTCACACCTCTCCTTCATTTTATCTAGAGTTGTTTAAGGTTTCTCTGTTTCAGTTAACTTCGAGTTAATTCAAATAGCATTTAAACAAAACAGATCACTGAAACTAAGTTAAGTAAAATTTTAAATTAATATTAAACAACATATTGTAGGTCTTGTAAGATATAAATTTAACAATAAAAAGTTAAATTATATATATATGGGTCTTTATTTGTTTTAAGAAACATTTTTGGTTAATTAAAAAATAACAAAATTATGTTCAAAATGATTTTAACCACTGATTTTTGGCTGGTTCTATATAGTGACAGACCCAGGATTTTTTATGATGAGAGACGAAAATAATATACCAAAATAGTAAGTGTTATTAAAAATAATAAGATATGTTGACGACTATTATAAGTATTTTTTGGAAGGGTTAACTATTAACACTAATAGTCTATTATTATTAAATAAATATTATTTTATACGTATAATAAAAGAAAACCTAAGTTCAGGGAGAGATGACTGTTGATGCTCGCCCTTCCCTTGATTCTGCCCCTAGTTCTCTAATCGTCCTGTTATCTAAATTTGTCCAAATCGATAAACTGACCATTTCAGCCATATTTAGGTTTGGTCTGATTTTTAAAGCAATACACTTGCATTGTTTTTGAATATCGAAGCAACACAACGTCTTGCCTGTTGTAGCAAATATCCTTACATTACCGGAAGCCAACAACTGATGATGAGTTAATGTCATCTGTTAAAGATAATTATATATTAAGATTCATCTCAATCTCATGTAAATTAATTATAAGATATCCAAGACTCTGCAATTTGAATAACCTCGCTTTCCCAGTAACTAATTGAGACATATTTGGGTTTTACAAATTAGACTAATATTACTTCGGATCAAATTCAGTTTACACATATTGGGTTGTTCCAATTTAGCCCAATATTACACGTACGGATATTTATTGATGCATGGTGGAATATTTGGTTGAACATTTATGCTGAGCGTTTTGGAAATAGCTAATTATGGGAGATTGTCCCACTCTGATAATCAGATAAACTCATCCGTCTCACGTTGCCACTGTTGACAAATAATATTTAAAATATGAATGCACTTGAGAATCATGAAAGTTAATATATACATTTTCAACAAATAGGGCACGTCTACTTTTTAGTTATAATATTTATATTATTAAACATATTACATTATAATGATTAAATACATATATTTTGTTTAAAATACAATTCATTATAATTAAATCTTTAAATCATGCATAAATATTTTATTTTATTTTTGCTAATTTAATGTTTGGTCTAATTTCTAAATAATTGGATAGAAGCATCTGCCAAATACGTGAGGGTCAGAACGCACTAAATTGAGACTCAGTAATGTGGGGTCACTCGCATTGGCGACATCGATGTCATATGTGGGGCAAACTAACTTTGAATACGCGGTTCATATTGAGCTCATGAGCTGGCAGTAGCGAGTAGCGAGTCGCGACATCGATGTAATATGTGGGGAAACTCACTAAAATTCGGGTTCATGTCGAGTTTCTGTGTGAGTCTAGCGTTAGATATTGATAATGTAAATTCCTAAAATAAATTGTAATAATAAAAATAATCATTTAAGTTAAAAAATATATATATGATATAATAATTTATATGTAAAGTTTATTATTTTATGTTTGTTTTAATTGTTTTTTGATGATCATATTTAGGGTTCTCTTGGAACATATAATGCATAAATCATATAAAGTTTTTAGAATTTATAAACAAAATTTTAATAAATCCACATGAAAATTGTTAATAATTGCAAAGAATCTTGAGATACACCACCCAAAAAGCTAGCTCAAAGGGTGAGAGTGTTCAAGACCTTGTAAACTCCACATTAGTTGCTCATACAATCAATGTGAGACTATATATCTCAACACGCTCTCTCACACAAGAGCCCTTTGGGCTTGAAGTGTGGATATTGCACATCCCCAATTTTTGGTTTACCTTTTTGTGCTTTTTTATTCCACTTTAAAGTGGGGGACGGAGAGGATCGAACTTGTGACCTTTTAGTCACTCAAGCTCTGATACTATGTAAAGAACCTTATGATACACCACCCCAAAAGCTAGCTCAAAGGGTGAGAGTGCCCAAGGCCTTATAAACTCCACATTAGTTGCTCATACAACCAATATGTGACTATATATCTCAACAATAATTATTGTGTAAATAAAATCTAATTATTACTTTATCATTTGCATGATATAATTTTTCCTATAAATAGAGGCTAGGGAAATCATAAATGATGACTTTAATATTGAGAAACCAAAGAATGAAGGGTACTTGCAATTTTAGGAAAAACTCTTTATAACTTGATAAACAATAATTTCATATATAATTGCTAATTTATTTCTCATGTTGTAGGAGATAATTATCTTCTAAACACACATAAATTTTGTGAGGCTCATGTGCAGGGTTGGATCGAGGGAAAGGCTAGCATAGGCGGTTGCCTCTTGCCCCCTTCCTAAATTTCAATTTTTTAGTATTTTATGTATAAAATAATATTTTTTAATAATAATAGGCTATTTGTATTAACAGTTAATCCCTCCCTCAAAAATATTTATAATAGTTAATATCTCTTATACATCTTAATAATACTTATAATTTAATTTTTTTTTCCTCTATTATAAAAAATTCTGGATCCGCCACTGCTCATGTGGGCCATGTGAATAGGAAAAAAAAATATAGACCATATACACTTTTATGTGTGTGTAGAAAATAATTTTATCTCCTATAATGTGAGAAACATCAATCCCTTTATAATAGAAAGCTTTGATTTGTAGAAAAAAATCACGCTTATAAAAATTTTGTGGCAGATAATATTATATATATATTTGTGATGTCTGACTATTTTAAAATACTATAATGTTAACATTATTTAATTAAAATCAGAGAAAATTTTTCTATACTAAGTTATGGTTAGAATCATTATATTCCTACAAAAACCTTTTTAATAACTCCCAAGGGTAGCTGCAACTAAGTGTTCAAGGATTTACTTTAGTTAGGGGTTCGAATCTTGGCTAAAGCAAATTCTTGAAATTATTTGGGGGTCAACGGGAAATTGTCTCCTCCTCTAAGGGAGATTAGTCTCATCCTTCCTTCGATGACAGTAGTCCAATATACCCTCTGTTTCAATGATGAGCTAGTCTTAAAAGGTCGTACTCTGAGGATAAGGTAACCGGACAAGGTTGAGTAAGGATATTTCTAAGTTATTTACAAAAAAAAAAAAAAAACTTTTTAATTATTATATTTATTAAGATAAATAATTCATTAAGTATGTGTTTTGAAATGTGGAGAACAAAGTCTAAAGTAAATGTTGTATATCCAAGACATAAGTATTATCCAAGTACCACAATAATGTTTTAGTTATTATATTTATATTTTATAAAGGTAATTTAATATGCTATATTGGTTAAATGGTTTTTATACAGCAGTTAGAATAATATCTGTTCACACGGATGAATCTGCGGAAAAAGTTTTCCACCTCCATTTATTACGTACACTATCCTGAATAGATTGAAGGACTAATTAAGAAGTTTCAATTGCCATTTATTAGGGAGTGATTTCGATTCAGTTTGAAAAAAATAATTATATAATTATTTATCATTTTATAAAGGGAATTATTACTCTTCTGTTGCAGGTGAGTCTTTCTCTTCTGTCAGTGAGATAAAAAAAAATTACGTGGAGCCAGTATATAAGAAAAAAAAAAAATTTGGCACAAAAATCAAATTGTCAGCTGGAGATATTTCTTGTTTCCTGCTGCATAAGACTAATTTATCCCATTTATAGATATCTAAAACACTAATTTGTTTCACTGGGTAGATGGAAGGATTAAGAAGTTTCAATTTCCATTTATTATAGTACCTTTTTTTAAATAAAATTTTTTAGATGCAATGTTATTCAATTATTGGTCTTACACTATAGTTAAAATGACACTTCAGTAGTCACGTCCTAAGCAGGGTTGGATAGATGCACAAGCTTAATCTAGTTCAGATTCCGATAATCATTAATATTGTCTTTCAGGTGAGGGTTTTCAGTAGCCTTTCCGGCGACACCACAATATGACAATAGTTTAACTTTCTTCTTTTACTCGTGTTTTTAGGGATATTTTATACAGTAAACGTAACCTACCTTCTGTCAATTACGAATTATTTACCTGAATACAACCCTTCTGTTAATTACAATGGCGAAGCTCTTAAGATCACTCTTTGTTGTCCGAACTAACAAAATCAAACTATTACATCAAGGACCATTCTAGATGAAGACTCGATCGTGCAGAGAGTTGCCACGTTCCATTCCAAACCAGAAGACTACAATGTCAAAAAGCGTTGATTCGTTAATGGATATAGATCACATATACCAATTCAGATCCGTGAAAATATACATGCCCTTTACTTACTAGTGCCTCTTTATCGATATTACCTTCTCCCATTTTTTCAATTTTCATAACTTGAACTTTTTTTTTTTTTTGATACATCAACTTTTTATTTAATAAAACAAATGGTAATTAGTTATGCACATAAATTCTCAGTATTTTTTATTTTTTTTTGGTATCCTTCTCAGTATGCTTTTTTTATTAGAATTGTCGCATGATATTTTTTAAAAAAAAATTATAATTTTTTTTCTAAATTTTGTAATAAACAATAATTAAAAGAATATTAGTTTTTGATAAATTTAAAATATTTTTATTGAGTATAATTTTAATTATTTAAAATATTATTATATTTTATTTCTATGTTTATTTTTACAACTTATAATTAAAAAATAAAAAAACAACTTTATTTATTGTTTTATTGATAATATATGTTAATTTTTATACGTTGAATATTTATGGTACGCGTTCTGGGAATAACTAATTACGTCAGGGGCTAGACTTGTGATAACGTCACTGTTACAGATATAATAACTAGGGAGAAGAGTACAAGGGTGAAAGGTTGCCCATCTTGGGCTGTAGACTATGTTAAATTGGAACTCTGTAAAATAGCAATACGGTTAATGAAGTATACGTGTCAGTTAGTTAGTTTATATGTGTATTGAGGGGTCTGTTGTAGTCATGTTAAGCCACGTTGGCTAACAAACTCGGTTGATATATACCCCACTAGGGGTAGGTGTAAGGCATGCAAATAATAAGATTGTTCTGGTGTTTCTCTCTTTTTTTTTTTTTTTTTGATAACAGGTGTTTCTCTCTTTAAGGGTACGCGTCCCTTATCAACTAGTGCTTCCATTTGGTGGATTCAAGAAACTATCAACATGCGGGTTCAAGAAGTTGTTGACGATTTGACACAGTATAAGGAAGAAAGCAATCGGCGATTTGAGCAAATGTTGGAATTGTTGGACAAACGATTTCAAGCGGTGGAAAGCAATTTTCGTGAGTTGTTGATCCAGAATTCCAAATCAGTTTCTGATACAAGATCTCACGATATTTCTTCTCAGAATCATCGTGGTGTTCCTCACACTGCGTTGCATTTGGATGATCCTCGTGCAGTTATGAAATTTGTGAAGACAAAAATTCCAAAGTTCGAAGGGAAGGAACCTAATACATGGATCTTTAAAGCGGCATTGTTTTTCAAGATTCATAATGTTCCAGAAAACTTGAAGATGGAATTGGTTGGTCTGCGAAAGGAAGGTGCTGCTGCAGATTGGTATCAATGGATATCTAAGAGTGGTATTGTCAATACGTGGGAGGATTTTACTGTTGCGGTTTGTCAGAGATTTGGTCCATCTCAATACAAGGATGTGCGAGGTGTGCTCTCTAAACTGTTGCAGACAGGCTGTTTGTCGGATTACATGGCAAAATTTCAGAAACTAATGAATCAGGTATCTAATATCAGTGATGAATTATTTATGACATTTTTCATTTCTGATTTACAACCTGATTTGCAAGGAGCTGTTCAATTGTGTGGTCCTTTTTCACTTCATCAAGCGATGCAATTGGCAATTGCCTATGACAGTCACCATGGGGAATTACGTTCCTCAGTAACGACTACTCATAAGAAGCCATTCTTTCGTTCTAACATCACAAGCACCATGGAGAAGCCAGTGCAAGGTACATCACTTGCCTTACCAGCCCCAAATTCTTTACCCGTGAAGAAATTATCCCCATAGGAGTTGCAAAAGAAGAGGGATATGGGTATTTGCTATACATGTGATGAGAAGTGGAACACTAAACATCGTTGCAAGGCTAAAATGCTTATACTGATATGTGAGCCTGATGATTCGTATGAAGAAGTGGAAGAGGAGATTGTGTGGGGCAAGACAAAAAATGATGGAATGAGAGTTGATGCTACACTCCACTCACTTTCTGGTCATGACACCAAGTCATTGGTATTGCTAGCTTTGGTAAAGGGTAAAGAGGTGCCAGTGTTGATTGATTCTGGGAGCTCCCATAATTTCATTAATCGGGCATTGGCAGAAGAATTACAGTTGCCACTGGTGAAATTTACAAGGATGAGGGTATTCATGGGAAATGGGGATTTCTTATTATGTGAGAGGAAGTGTTCCCAATTGCCTTTGCTGATTCAAGGTTATAGTTTCCAGACTGACTTTTATGTGGTGGATTTAAATGATTTAAGTCTTATATTGGGGATGCAGTGGCTAGTAACTTTGGGCCGTGTCACTCACAATTATGGTGACCTTTCCATGGAATTTTCTTGGCAGAAGGAATTGGTGTGTCTGCAAGGTGTTAAATCAACAAAAGAGTCTGCTCCAACAAGCACAGGGGAAGCTGTTTGCAATGCATTGGCTTTGCAAAACTCAGAGACAGGACATATTGAGGTACAACCTGATCTCTTATTATTGAAAAATAAAGTTCCTGCAGTATTGTGGCACATTTTGGAAAACTACAAAAGGGTATTTGAGATACCCAGGTCCTTACCTCCTTTTCGTGACTTGGATCATGCTATCAAGTTAGTGGATGAGTCTCAAACTGTTAAGGTTAAACCTTATAGATATCCACATCATCACAAGTCTGAAATAGAGAAATAAGTTTCTGAGTTACTTGCTTCTGGTTGGATCCAACAAAGCCATAGTGCTTTTTCATCACCAGTGTTATTAGTTAATAAACAGGACAGCACATGGAGAATATGCATTGATTATAGAGCTTTGAATGCCATGACAGTTAAGGATGCTTTTCCTATTCCCACCATAGATGAATTACTTGATGAATTGTTTGAGGCTAAGGTGTTTAGCAAACTTGATTTATGTTCTGGGTATCATCAGATAAGAATGAGGATTGAAGATATTCCTAAAACAGCTTTTAGAACACATGAGGGACATTATGAATTCAAGGTCATGCCATTTGGGTTGACTAATGCACCTGCTACCTTTCAAGCCTCCATGAACAGAATTTTTCGACCATTTTTGAGGAAGTTTGTTGTGGTTTTCTTTGATGATGTACTGATTTATAGTTCTTCTTTCGAAGATCATGCCCATCATTTGGAGACAGTTCTGTTTTGTTTACTACAAAATGCTTTTTATGTGAAACTCAACAAGTGTGAGTTTGGAGTTCATGAAATCTCTTACTTAGGTCATGTGGTGACTGTTGATGGAGTTAAAGCAGACAAGAAAAAAATAGAGGCTATGATTGATTGGCCTACTCCTCAATCCATTAAACAATTACGTGCATTTCTTGGACTCACGGGCTACTATAGGCGTTTTGTGAAGGGATATGCTTCATTGGCTCACCCTTTGACATAATTGCTCAAGCAAACCAAGTTCTGTTGGAATCCAGAAGCTGAGACTGCATTTGTGGCATTAAAGGAAGCTATGTCTACTACCCCAGTTTTACAACTACCTGATTTTTCCTCTTCTTCACGATTGAATCTGATGCTTCCAAGTTAGGGGTTGGGGCTGTGCTGTTGCAAAAGGGGAAACCAGTATCTTTTTTCAGTAAAAAGTTTGGTCCAAGGCTGTCAGTTTCTTCTGCTTACATAAGGGAGTTATATGCAATCACTGAGGCTATTAAGCGTTGGAGGCACTTTTTATTAGGCTCTCACTTTGTGATTAAAACTGATCCCCAGAGTTTGAGAAAGCTTTTGAAGCAGACCATACAGACCGAAGATCAGCAAAGGTATGTGTCTAAACTGATGGGATATAATTTCACTATAGAGTATAAATCGGGTACTTCCAATATTGTGGCCGATGCTCTTTCAAGGCAATTTCCAGATGAGGATACAGTGGTATGTCATGCTTTGAGATCAGAACCACAATTAGATATTTGGATGAAGGTTAAAGAGGCTAATGAGACTGATCAGAAGCTATTGGACATTCACAAGAGTATGGATACTGGTACAGCTCTTAGTTGTGACTTTTCCAGGAAGGATGGCATGATCTTTCATAAGAACAGATGTTATTTAGGCTCTAATTCCGTCCTAAAGGCATTATTGTTAACCGAGGCTCATGCTACCCCACTTGGTGGACATGCTGGAGTTCAGAGGACATTTTTGCGTCTATCCACATCCTTTATGTGGAAACACACGAGACAAGATGTTAAGAAGTTTGTCAAAGAATGCACGGTTTGTCAACAAATCAAGCATTCCACTTAGGTACCCTTCGGGTTATTACATCCATTGCCCATCCCTCAAGCAATTTTTGCTGATTTGACATTGGACTTTATTACTGCCCTTCCTAAATCCAATGGTTATACAACTATATTGGTGGTCGTGGATAGGTTGTCTAAATATGGTCATTTCGGTCCATTACCTACAACTTATACAGCAGTTATGGTAGCCAATTTATTTTGTGACATGGTAGTGAAACATCATGGGTTCCCAAGTTCTTTGGTGTCAGATAGGTATCCCATTTTTATGAGCAAGTTTTGGCAGCAATTGCTTCAGTTGAGTGGTACAAAGTTGAGTGCTTCTTCAGCCTATCATCCCCAATCCGATGGTCAATCTGAGGTTACTAATAGGTACTTGGAACAACATTTGCGGGCTTTTTGTTCAGAGCAGAACACTAGATGGTACAAGTACCTAGGGTGGGCTGAGCTTCATTACAACCCAGCCACCCATTCTGCCATCAACATGTCCCCCTTCTAGGCTGTTTATGGGAAGATTCCAACTTTGATTCCACCATACAGTTCTTCCTCCATTTCCATTGAGGCAGTTGGTGTTATGTTACAGCAACGGGATCAATTGTTGGCTTATCTCAAGACTCAATTACAGAGAGCTCAGCACAAGATGAAGTTACAGGCTGATAAACATAGACAAGATCGAATTTTTCAGGTTGGAGATTAGGTTTTGATAAAGCTAGAACCTTATAGGCAAGTTTCTGTGGTGAGACGTACAAGTCACAAGCTGGCCAAACGTTCTTTTGGTCCCTATTGCATTGAACAGGTGATCAGTCCAGTAGCTTATCGAGTTACCTTGCCATCAGGGAGTTTGATTCATCCCACCTTTCATGTGTCTTCCTTGAAACCATTCTATGGTTTGGCACCACCTAGTCATGAACCCTTACCGATTAAGAGTGTCGAGAATAAGCCTCTTCAGGAACCAGTTTCATTCCTAGCTTCTCGGCATGTGCAGCAGCATGATAAGCAAGTACTCCAATTTTTGGTGCAGTGGTCCGCAGTTGTGCCTGAAAATGCAGAAGCTCTACATCAAGCTTATCCAAAGCTGCACCTTGAGGACAAGGTGCCTCTCAAAGGGGGGGCTGATGTTACAGATATAATAACTAAGGAGAAGAGTACAAGGGTGAAAGGTTGCCCATCTTGGGTTGTAGACTATGTTAAATAGGAACTGATAGGAACTCTGTAAAATAGCAATACGATTAATGAAGTATACGTGTCAGTTAGTTAGTTCATTGTATTGAGGGGTCTGTTGTAGTCATGTTGTTAAGCCATGTTGGCTAACAAACTCGGTTGATATATACCCCACTAGGGGTAGGTGTAAGGCAGGCAAATAATAAGATTGTTCTGGTGTTTTTCTCTTTAAGGGTACGTGTCACAGAGGTGAAGAGGAGATCATCCCGCTAATGATACTTCATAAACAGATAAACTCACATGTCTCACGTTGTTGTTGTTACTGTTAGACAAATAAGCCATTTTGTCTCTGTTCCCTCTGACAAGCTCAACGGCAATTAATTCGCCACATATTTGCATTTATGAGAAATCATTACTTCTCTCTTAAAAAATAATATTAATTATCTTAAAAAATAATATTAATTATCTTAAAAAATAATATTAATTATATTTTATTTTATTTTTTATACCAATCAATGTTGTTAAAATCGAAAGTAGACTAAAAGAGTATCGTTCCACGAGGATTAATGCACCAAATACTATCCTAACTATTCTCTTTAATTTGGACAAATCAATTTGTGTAGAAAGAGTAACTGTAAATAAAAATAAAAATAATTATAATTAATAATAATTTCAAACTAAGAATAAAGATAAGTAAAGATGAATTAAGATTTAAATAATTAAACTATAGCTAGGAATTATTTCACCTCAGACCCTCCTAGAGTAGTTTAACTTGATTTCAATATTAAATTATCTCAGATATTTCAGACAATTCATCTTCTAAAAATAGTTGGTTAAATCTTAATGTCTTAGTGATTTTAACCCTTTACTCTAATTAGAATCCTAATGTCTTAGTGATTCCTCTTAGAATAAGCATTAGACACAATGAATTATGAAATCTAGGACTCAAGCAAGCCTATGTCTAGATCATGCAAGAATTAGTATTTTACTCCTGTCAAGATTAAAACCTTCAATATGTCTATTGTGAGCCATAACCCTCAAATCCCTATAAAAGTGATGAGTTCATAAAAGGATATGGAATTCATGAAAGGTGAAACACAAATAACTAAAATAATTTATTAGAGAAACCAAATTAAATCACAAATATGATTCACGTCGGATCCATAATTCTAACTACAATAGAAAACTAGCCAAACATAGTTGGCTTAAACAAAATAAAGAAATAAAAATAATTCATTAAGACGAAAGAAAAGAAGGGGAAGAAAAAGAAACAAAGGTCTTTTTAGTCTTTAATTTTTCTGAAATATTGGTCTCTAGCATAAACCTCCAAGAGTTCTCTCAATTTCTTGATCACTGAAAAAGTCTCCAACCAAAGATGGCCAATAAGGGTTTACATTCCCTTTTTATAGCTTAATTTAAAATCTGCTCAAATCTTTTTCAAATCCTTGATGTAGAATTCTCCTTAAAATGTAATTTGAAGTCCATTTAAAAAGGTTCACGTGCTTCCCGCACTATTAGCGCCATTCTCACGCTATTAGAGTGGGAAATATAACAAAGGCATATGAATCTCGATCTACTAGCGCGGAACTCGCGCTTGTAGCGCGGCAGGAAGCACTGTGTTTTGAGGGATTTCTCGCGCTACTAGCGCGGATCTCGCGCTTGTAGCGCGACATTTCAAGGTTGAAAATCTTTCTAGCGCTATTAGCGCCATTATCGTGCTTGTAACACAGAAACACTGCCATTTGCTTTCTTTTATGCTTATGAATGAGTTCTTTCTAGTACTTTTTCCTACAAAAATACAAGAAAATTCAGTGAGAGGAGATCTGAGCATGGTTTATCAACTTTATAACAAATATAAGCCTTTTTCTTTCAGAGTGTATTAAATCCTTGCTCTTTTTAACTTAGAAAACTATATATGATGGAGGCATATCATTGTCCGTGGTCAGCTTGAACATATCTCCATCACGTGAGATTCCACAGGTCTCCATCTCGTCTCCCTCAGAACCCGTTGAACCTGGGATCTGATACCACTGTTGGAAACTTAGTTCCTCAACTCGACTAAGAAGCCTGTGCAGAAATCAAAGGTCGAGCTAGGAGTTCGGCTTTTCAATCAGAGGGCGACCTGTATCAACAGGTCGGCCAGCGCAGTGGAAAAACGAAAAACATAGAGAAGAGAGAGAACACAAGCAAATTTTAACGTGGAAAAACCTTATCTAATTAGAAGAAGTAAAATCCCACCGGACACTAGTTTAGAATTAAACTTTCACTATTAAAATAATGGGTTACAAAAATTCAAACATCATCAACAATATTTTACACTCAAACCTCACCTACAATTGTGGTTTTCTCTCAAATTTTCCTAAGGAGGTATATCATTCAAGCTTCTCTCTAGAGGTGCTCCTAAAATCAAAACTTTGAGTTTTTCACTCAAAACTCTCAAACCTCACAAGTCAATCTTTTTCTTTTTCTTCATCTTCTAACCTACCTTCATCCCAACACTAATGTATTTATAGGAGATGAAAGAGGTTTAGGGTTTTAGGGTTTCTTAAACTCTTAGGGGGCGTTTGGTTCATGAAATTTTTTTGGAATAGTAGGGAAATGAGATAGATAGAGAAATGATTAGAAAGATAGATAAAGTGAGATAGGTAGAAAAATGTAAAAAAAAGTTGTTTGGTGAGGAAAAACTTTACTGGGAAAATTAGGTAACTTTATGAAATCAACAGTGCATTAAAAGTCAGATAACCGATTTTCTGAAAAATCCCACCTTCAAATTGGGTTTCTAAACAGTGCAGATATCTATGTTTCTCATAAATTCAGACAAATTGGATAGATGGGTTTTTGGTGAAAAACGTTGAAACAAACATGGTATTTCTAAAAGCCATACTTGAGAAAGATAGATATCCGCTGAAAAGCTCCCAACCAAATACCACCTTATGGGCTTTGAGCTTAGCATTAAGGAGAAAGCCCAATATTTATAACTACCTATTTCAATATTTTTTTTATTATCATTAATTTATCTTTATATTATGATTATAATTTTTCACACAATTGTGTTATTTTTTTTAACATAAGCCGATTCAGATCCAATTATTAGTGGGTGCAATTTTATTTTATTTTTTGGGTAGACATGATATGTACGAGTTGTTGCTTTATAAAAGTGAACCCTGTACAAACTTAATTATTAAAAACACTGAATGCCTTTATTTGTTCGTACATTTTCCACGGTATGCGTCCATGATCACACATTCAAAGTGTGAAAACTACTGTATTCAAAAATAAAAATAGAGTGTTATCAAAAAAAAAAAAAAAAAAAAAAATAGTGTGAAAACTACTACATAGATATTTTATCTTCCCCAATCTCGTATGTCACTTCACAGATTTTGCTATATTACATAAGTGATGTCATTTATTTAATTTTTTTAATCAAATTTTGCTTACGAAAATAGAGATAATTGCATTTTGGGTTAGATGAGTTTATAAAGACTTGCCAATATAGTTTCATTTTATTATCAGTATTATGCATGATAACAACGCACTTATTTCGATTTCTATGAGATTACTGTTATTTTTAAATTTTCGAAAAATTGGTTCAAACAGTTAGAAAAATATGATTTAGACCAATGGGTGCAGCTCAGTTGGTAACTTGGCGCTGAGTTAGTGGAGTTGGATATGTGTTCGATTCCGCTGAATGCATTCTTGGAGAGGGGGCTGAACCTTTAGCCATCACTGTTCCCCCGCACTCCGGATTAGTCCCATAGCCGGCTTAAAGAGTCGAAGCTCGTGGGAATACCGGAGGGAGCCAACTCGTCTCAAAGAGATAATTAGGGTTGGGTAACTCCAAAAAAAAAAGAAAAATATGATTTAGCGACCGAATTTATAGATAAAAAAGTTTCATCCCTAATAACATCGAATTTGGCAATGAAAAATATTTTCATTTCAAATAAATATGAATTTAGCGATGACAACAATTTCATCACAAATAGAAAGGAATTTAAAGACAAAAATATTTTTCATGTATAAATAAAGGTTTTAATGCTTCTATATTAAATATAAATAAGTTATCTACATTCACTTTCAAAATGACGTCGTTTTGGTTTAAAAACTTGAATTATTAAAAAATTATAATGAGAAATACTATTATAATCCTGAAATAAATTATAATTACAAAAATACCTTAATTTTCACCACAAAACAACATCGTTTTGGCTCAATATAGATAACGTATCTACATTAACTATAGAAAAATCGAACCCATAAATAAAAATGGATTTAGATAGGGTACCATTTTTTTGTCTCTAATAATAACATTATTTGAAACAAACAAATGACAGTTGTAAATATTTTTTTTTCTAACTGATCCTAATTATCTCTTTGAGGCGAATCATAACTCCCGGTATCTCCACGGATTCAACTCTTTGAGTCGCCTATGAAACTAATCCAGAGTTCGAGTGCGAGTCCAAGGATTAGAATACTTATGCCCCTTCCCATATGGTGTTGGTGGGATTTGAACCGAGGTCCTCTCCCACCACTCAGTCCTCATGCTACCAACTGAGCCCACACTTGCGTGACAGTTGTAAATATTTACTGTATGTTGGAAGGGAAAAATATTTTTTATTTTAATTAACAGAAAAATATTTCTCAACTCACTTGAAGCAACCTTATTTTCGTCCACCCAAAATTACGTCATTTTGAATGTTAGGAGAATTAATAAATGGTGTTTTTATTTATTTATTATATAAATTTGATCAAAATATCATTAATTAATTCATCTAACATCCAAAATGATGTAATTTTAGAATAGCCGTAGATAAGATTGTTTCAAGTGATTTTATAATTTATAATTTTTAAAATATTTTAAAATGAAAAGCAATTTCTTTATATTATTTAAGTAAATGAAATATATTATTAGATTCGATTGACATTTCTCCTATCATATTTAGTAAAAGCGGAACTACAAACCTGATATTTCGGTGAATAAGTGTGGCAGTTGTTGTCATGATCACCGTAGTTGAAATCTCAATTTATTATTATGATTTTATGTTTTTATAGTTTTTTTATCAAAATAATTTTATTAATATTTCAAACACTTTTATAATTTTATGAATTTTTATTATTATTTTATGTTTTATGATTTTTTATCTCCCATCAAATTTTAAATAAAATCTTGATTTTAACTTTCTTCGTCATAATATTTATGCTAATTTTGTTGGGGTCTTGATTTGAAACAAATTTTTAGTGCAACTGATGTTTCAGTATATCTCTTATTTATTTTGTGATACATCAATAAAAAATATCACATTATTTAAAAAAGGAAAAATTAAATAATAACTAATCAAATAATATAATATTTTTTGTTCGGGGGGTGATACCGTGATAAAATATACGATAGATGCAATGAATCAATTGCACTAAAATTTTATTCCTTGATTTGATGGCTACGTCAATGTCAGGGTCTCCTCGACCACCACCAACAAAAAGGTGAACTCACGAGTTTCACGTTCCCATTAAATAAAGGAGTTTTAAGAACATGTCACATGTTAAAACAATGCAAGGACAAATTAATCGCATAAAACCAAACACATTGATTACACACTTATACAAAAAAAAAAAAACACATTGATTACACACAGACCACGCAAATATGTCTCAACAATAATTTTATTCTTTTGGCATTGTTTATCGGGAGATTTTTTTTCTTATTATTTATGTGGCCAAGAAGAATTTTTGGATAAAAAAATATTTAATAACATAATTGTTTTTATCTTCAGAAAAAATATTTAATAAAAAATATTTATTTAATGTTAATATTTAGTTGATGTTAACATATTTTATGATATTTATATTTAATGAATGATATATCAGGAAAAATAAATTTTTTAATAATTTATGTTTCCAGACAACTGGTTTATTTTAAAAAATGAAGAGATAAATCAATTTTATGCACCGCTTTTTTTTGTCAAATTTTGTTCATTAAAATTAAAAAATAGAGAACAAATATTTCTTTCACACCATAAATATTTGAGATTGTCCGTATTAAAACTGAAATTTTTTATTTAATTCGAAATAAATTATTTGTCAGTGCGTGGGAATCCAACCGCAATTGTGGGACTCTCATTGATGTGCTGTGTCAGTGACTCGGTATATTCATTCACACTGACCAATTTGCGGGACAGGACTACAGGTCACTAGGTCAGTGCTGTTGGACAAGAATCATGGATAATATTAGATAATATAGGTGGCAAAAATATTTATCAATTTAAATAATATAATTTTATATTATTTTTAATAAAATTATATCATTTTAATGTATTTTTATATTTTTTTCTCTTTCATTTTCTTTTTTCCTAATTTTAGAAAAAAAATACTGAAATGACATAGTTTTATTAAAAATAATATAATGTTATATTATTTAAATTGATAAACACTTAACTCTATATATATCACGTGTCTTTAGAGTAGAGAGAGCACAATAAAAGATGATCTAATAATCAAACGTGTGGATGAAAATAAATTATCTTATATAATCTCAAATAGTATTAAAGCATAGATATTATTTTGGGATTCTAGAATATTATATAATTTATTATATATGGGTATATTAAAGTATATGATTTTGGCAGTGATTTAATCTTTTAATTTAATTTTCTCCAAAAAGGACCACAATTGTTAATATTTTATAAAAGTAAAATATCTTTTAATTTAAATTAACTATGTTAATATTTTTTATAATTTTAGCTTTTTATTTTAGTCGATTTTTTAGACTCAACTTAAATGAATTATAAATACATTTTTGCATTATGATATTTTTCTTAAATATTTTTTATTTATTCTGTTAAAGTTTTATTTAAATTTATATATACTTGTAAAATATAAATAGTGCTATACTAACTAAAGTAAAATTTAATATTTCTACTTCTTTGTTTTGGACCATAACATACAAAGGTCCGAGAACTATTGGATCATAACCGATCAAACTTTAACCTTCTTGAAAGTCCCCAGCAAGCGTAATAAATTTGGCCATGTGTTAGTTACACGACAAACTTTATAATGCCCAGCTAACACACTCACAATATGAGCAGTCTCTTTTTAGTTTCTTTTCTTCTTCCTTGTATTGATGCTCGTGTTTTTACCTCACTTCTTTTACTCGTGTTTTTAGGGATATTTTCTACAGTAAACGTAACCTACCTTCTGTCAATTACGAATTATTTACCTGAATACAACCCTTCTGTTAATTACAATGGCGAAGCTCTTAAGATCACTCTTTCTCTGTAATTATTTTAAGCTTTGTTCTTTTGCTTGGGAGTTGACAAAGACTCGATCGTACAGAGAGTTGCCACGTTCCACTCCAAACCAGAGGACTACAATGTCAAAAATCGTTGATTCGTTAATGGATATATATCACATTTACTAATTCAGATGCGTGAAAATATACATGCTCTTTCTTTATTTACTAGTGCCTCTTTATCGATCTTTCCTTCTCCTATTTTTTCAATTTTCATAACTTGAACTTTTTATTTAAAAAACAAATGGTTATTAGTTATGTACACAAATTCTCAATACCTTTTCTATTAGTGTTTTCGCATGACATTTAAAAATAAATAAAATTATTAGGACATCGTCTTTTCATGTCGAAGGCACGGGTTCGATTCCCGTAAGGGATGGCTACTCTTTCCCGGCAACAGTAATTAAGAGAACATTAGTTTTTGATAAACTTAAAAATCTTTATTTAGTATAATTTTAATTGTCTAAAAATTATTATATTTTATTTTTATTTTTACAAGTTCTAATTAAAAAAATATAAAATAAATATCTATTTAATTTAAATTTTATACGATTTATTGATAACATATTTTAGAATAAAGTCCATTTTGGATCTAACAAAAAAATACGATCTCCACTTTAATCTCTTAAAAAAAAAGGTCACAAGGTCCCTAAAAAATTCAAGGTGGACCCATTTCATTGAAATTGTGATTCCTCACAAATTCAAAAAAGACCCACATTAGTCCCTCAAAAGGACTAAAATAGATCCATTTTGAATTTTTTAGTAATTTCAGAACTAATTTTTTTTTGTAAGAGACTAAAATGGACACCATGTTTAAGGGACTTTACTCTATATTTTACGAGTAAATATCTTTTTTGATCCTCAGCAAATTTTAAGATGTCCGCTTTAGTCCCTAGCAAATAAAAAGGCTATTCGTGGTCCATAAAAAATGTAAAATGGACCTGTTTAGTTGAAATTGTGATCCTCACAGATTAAAAAAACCCACATTAGTCCCTCGAAAGGACTAAAATGAGTCCAATTTGAATTTCTTAAGAATCACGAATAACTTTTTTATTTGCTAGAGACTAAAACGGACATCATAAAATTGAAATTATTGAGGACTGAAAAATGTATTTACTTATATTTTAATAGGGAAAATATACTCTTATATTGTATGAGTTTCTCTCCTACACATACATCGATTTCCGTGTTACTTTTTTATTTCTTTTTTCTTTTTTTATAATAGGTGGGTCTCACACATGATTATCTCTATTGCATGAGAGAGGTCTCTCCTATTGCATGAGATTAATAAAGCCCATTTTAATATGTATAAGTTAAATATTTATGGTACGCGTTCTGGAAATAGCTGATTACGTCAGGAGTTAAACTTGGGATTACGTCACAGAGGCGAGGAGGAGATTGTCCCGTTATCATATAATTCATAAACGGATAAACTCACATGTCTCACGTTGTTGTTAGTGTTCGACAAATAAGCCATTTTCTCTCTGTTCACAATAACCTCGCCAATAAGTCAAATTTTCTCCTCTGCTACTTAATTTACGTTACTAACTGAACTACACATATTGAATTTATATTTATTTTTTAATTCTACTTTAATATATCTGTTAAATTAAATGACAGAATGTATCAATAAAAAATATTTTAAAGGAAAAGTATGTGTCACATTAAAAGATGCAAAATTATGTCATTATAATTGAGAAAAAAATTGATCATAAAAAAGAGAGTGGATAAAAAAAATAAAATTATAGATGCACTTCTTTATAAGAGTAAAATTATATTTAATAAAAAAAAGTAAAGTTATGGATGCACTTCTTTATTATAAAAAAGTTGTGTCATTTAAAAGGACAAATATTTTTTTTTATATTTTAATTGAATATATTAGTATTTCAATATATATAAAAGTATTCACTATCTTTCTTAATTCTTCATTTTTATATATTTTTGTTCAAAAATAAAAAAATATGAGATATCCGTGAAAATAAACATAAATATAAAAATAATATAATTTTTTTTTATTATATTTAATAAAAGATATATCAAATATTCAATATAATGAAAGCACTGAAAATATTTTTCATGTATAGGTGTAGGCCTGTAGCCACGTAGAAGGTAGAACTTTAGTACATCACATCAATGAAATAGGCCCGTTTAAGTGGAAATTTCTTTCGCGTTATGGATGTATCGTAAATTTGATGTATTTTTTATTTATATTGTGACATGTGTTATATTTTTGTTAAATTAATAATAAATAATTTATTTTAAAATTAAAAAAGAATAATTTGATATAAAATAAGACACGTGTCACAATATAAAAAAATAAAATATGGATCAAATTTTCGATGCATCAACACTACTAAAAATATTGTCAGTGTAAGCAGTGGCGGACCCAGAAAAATTTGTTCATGTCCGCATATTTAGTGTTGCCCCCGAAATTTTTTTTTATAAAAAATTTAAATCAATGCTTGAACCCGCTCATAATCTAGTTGCTTCCATAACAAGCTGCAGACAATAGTTTAACCAATTATTTCCCCCCCTAAATCTCACCAATACTCCAAAACAAATATGAGAATATATTCCAGTATATCCATACATCATCATTCTATTTTATAGTGTTGAATAAAAAAGTCAACACTACCTGTTCAGAAGGCAAGAAAAATCATAGTGAAGGCCTCGTCTCTAGATATTAACTTATTTGAGAATATCAGACCTGCAATCAATCTTCTCTTTTTATAAAAATGAAAAAGGAAACAAAGGATGAAGAGAGCATGTGATGGATACGTGACGGGGGAGGAAGAATAAGTTTTCTCTGTGATCAATTTGCATTGCTACGTTATTTTAATTATCTCCGTACGTTACTACGTTGCTAACTAATATAAGAATAAATATCATTTTTGGTCCCTAACAAAAAATTCGGTGCCCACTTTAGTCCATTATAAAAAAAAAAATTAGTCACTTGGTTCCTATGAAATTCAAAGTGGACTCACTTTGGTCTTTTTAAGGGACTAATGTAGGTCTTTTTTGAATTTATGAGGGATCACGATTTTAACTAAATTGATCTACTTTAAATTTTTTAGGGACTTCGAGACTAATTTTTTTTTTTAAGGAATTAAAATGGGAACCATGTTTTTTGTTAGAAACTTAAAAAGATATTTACTTCTAATATATATTGAATCAAAAAACAAATAAAGACCTATAACAAAAAACAAAAAAAACAAAAAAAACTAAAATGAAAATTTTTATCACCGCACTTGCGGGCATTTGCCCGCAAGTGGGTCGGCCAGTGAGTGTAAGTGTTGAATTATTACCAGGTTCAAGTTGTTGCTTTATTAAAGGGAACACTATGCTTACCAAAAAAAAAAAGGAACACTATACAAACTTAATTATGAATGAAAATTATGAATGAAAATCATTTTCTTAGGCAATAATTATAAACTTATGTTGTTGAGCATCAAAATTGGTGCTATTTTTTTAGGGATTTGCATTTATCATTTAACATGACACAAAAAAATTTCTTACACATACAATATTTTGTGGGGTCCACATTTTTTGAAGCAAAAAAAAAAAAAAAAAGCTACGGCACGCAAAACGAATCTCTATAACATTACACAATTACTTTTCTTACAACATAACTCTTATAAAATCTATTTTTTTAATAACTAATAGGCCATTATTAATTGTGTGTACGATATAAAAGATATTATTATACGTGACATGAGAAAAAAAAATTATTATGAAAAGCACGTAATGTTCTAATTTGTTCGTACATTTTCCACGTTATGTCATGATCACACATTCAAAGTGTGAAAAGTACTTTATCCAAAAAATAAAAAAATTGAAAACTACGCTCATATTTTATCTTCCCCAATCTAATATCGCACTTAACAGATTTTGCTATATTACAGCAGTGATGTTATTTATTTAATTTTTTTAATCAAATTTTGCTTACGACAATAGAGATAGTTGCATTTTGGGTTAGATGAGCTTATAAAGACTTGCCAATATAGTTTCATTTAATTATCAGTACTTATGTTATTTCGATTGGTATCAGATTAGGGATAAGATATCGTGAGTTATACCCATGTGACACCCAGTCAATCTCACCGTTAGATCACTTATGTTGATCCAACGGTTATATTTATTTCCATCTTTGTATGGTCATGATTTTTCAAATTTAATATTTAATATTTATTTCTACCTTTGTATGGTTATGATTTCCCATATTTAATGCTTTCACTTTAAATTTGGGAAATCATAACCATACAAAGATGGAAATAAATATAACCGTTGGATCAACATAAGTGATCTAACGATGAGATTGACTGAGTGTCACATAGGTGTAATATAACTTGAGTGTCACAATATCCTATCCCATCAGATTATTGTTATTTTTAAATTTTCAAAAAACTGGTTCATTATAAATTGTTAGAAAAGTATGATTTAGCGACAGAATTTATAGAATTTTTTTTTTCATCCCTAATAACATGGAATTTAGCAATGGAAAATATTTTTATTTCTAATAAATAAATTTAGCAATGACAACAATTTCATCACAAATAGAAAGGAATTTAAAGACGAAAATATTTTTCTTTATAAATTATAAATAAAAATGGATTTAGATAGGAAACCATTTGTTGTCTTTAATAATAACAGAATTTGAAACGAACAAATGACAGTTGTAAACATTTTATAATTTATAATTTTTAAAACACTTTTAAAATCAAAAGCAATTTTTTTATATTATTTAAGTAAATCAAATATATTATTAGATTCGATTGACATTTCTCCTAAGCGGGACCTATAAACGCAACTTTTCGGTGAATTCTTTTAAAAAGTGTGCAATCGTTGTCATTAGAGGTGTTAATAGTATGTATTGAATCTGTTTTGAAACAAAAATCAGTTCATTCAATTTTTTTGATTTAATCATTTTATTATTAATTCATTTTGAATTTGATCGGTTTTCTATTTTTCAGAAAGTCTAAAATTTCAGCCATGTAATTGAAGTCTTCAAATTAAAATAAGTCTTAAAATTCATAAATAGTTAAAATAAAATAATAAAAATCTAAAATAAAGTAATTTGCTATCAAAGGAATAACTGTACGAGGATTACTAAATTAGGGCAAAGGACACTGGCAAAATTTTAAAAATATTAATTATATAATACATGAATTGATTTTCACCAATTAAATAAAAAATCGATCCAATTCAATTGGAATAGGTAATTTTTTTTAATTTTTGATTAATTCAATTATTAACTTTTTTGATTCGATTATTGCCATTTTAATCAGTTTGTTTCGTTTCGGTTGATGAAAAGTTTATTTGTCATGATATTTATGCTAATGTCAGGGCTCAACTACTACAAACTAAAAAGGTTAACTCACGAGTTTCACGCTCCCATTAGATAAAGACCTTTTTGTAATATTCCCTATGATAAAAAAGAGTTTCACATCAAATGAATAAAAATATCTCACTGTTAAAATAAGGGAAAAATATTTCTGCAGTTAATATAGATAAGTTATCTGCATTTATTCTCAAAGCGACGTAATTTTAGTATTGAAATCTTAAAAAATTATAAATATAAATACTATTATAACTATGAAATAAATTAAAATTACAAAAACACCATGATTTCTGCTCAAAACGACGTCATATTAGACGGCTTTTTGACCCTTATAACCTTTTATTAATAATTAATTACTAAATTGACCTTCATTCTAAACTATTTCAAAAATTTAACCCCCTCCAAAAACATAACACCAATCTGCTCTTGTTTGACCGTTGACCATCAAGCCTACCCGGGTACACCCCTCCTTACCCGGGTATTTTTTGAAATTTTTGCCTATCCGGGCAGGGAGGGGTGTACCCGGGTATTTTTCTTGGCACCTAGGAAATTGCTTGAATTATTTACCTGGGTAGGAAGGGGTATACCCGAATAAATAAATGAAATATGGACTGGGACTGTTGTTCTTCTTCGTTTAGGAATTTTGAATGACTTTCTATCCTAATAATGTTTACTATTTCAGTCATTCTAAAAGCTGAACTTGTTGAGTTGAGGTTCAACAATGATTTTTATTCTTAATGATTAGAATGGTGGAACCAAGCATTGAACCCTTTATCACAAAGTGATCAAGGCTTTGTTACCTTGTCAAGGAACCAGTCATCCTAACTATTTAAGTATTTAGGTGGAGATCCACAAGTGGTTTTATATCATACACTCATAAAAACATATCCCCTCTACCTTGCAAAGAAAAGGAAAAGATGCATAATAGGCTCGTGATTTTACTTCAGATAGACATCAAAAAGTGTTCCTTGTCCTAGACAAAACATTAGAAGTTGGCAAACTTTTGAAATAAGTTTCTCTTTGGCTTATTAAATGTCAATAATACCTTCAATGAACATAAACAGAAAGATCCATTATTTTTCTCATAGCTGATTTGTATATCAAAGTTTCGTTCTTATGCTAAAGAAATGATATATTGGTAATGTTCATTCAGATCAACAATCCTTGGTGTTTTACTAAAGATGAGTTTCCTATGTGGGTATAAGTGATCAAGAATTCATACTCCTATCTGAGATTCCTTAATTCTTCATACTAAGCTTACTGGAGATGTCTACTCCTTTAAGAACAACAGTCCGTTATTTCAATTATTTACTCGGGTATACTCCTCCTTATCAGGGTAAATAATTCAAACAATTTCTCAGGCGTCAAGAAAAATATCCGGGTACACCCCTGCCTATCCGGGTAGGCAAAAAATTTCAAAAAATACCCGGGTAGGAAGGGGTGTACCCGGGTAGGCTTGGTGATCAACGGTCAAACAGAGACAGATTGGTGTTATGGTTTTAGAGAGGGTTAAATTTTTGAAATAATTTAGAATGAAGGTCAATTTGATAATTAATTATTAATAAAAAGTTATAAAGTTCAAAAAGCCCCTATTAAACTTACTGCAAAAAAAAAAAAAAAAAAAACGAACCCTTACAACAATCCATGAACAAATTAATCGCATAAAACCAAACACATTGATTACAAGCAGACAACGCAAATATGTCTCCGTGTGTGCAAGATAATAATTTTATTCTTTGGCGTTGTTTATGGGGAGATTCTTTTCTTATTATTTATATGGCTATGAAGAATTTTTTGATAAAAAGTATATTTAATAACATAATTTGTTTTTATCTTCAAATTTTTTTTAATAAATAATATGTATTTAATGTTAATACATTTTATGATATTTATATTTAATAAATAAATGTCAGAAAAAATATAATTTTTTTAATTTTTAATAATTTATGTTTCCAGACAACCGATTTATTTCCAGACAACTTGACTATAGTCAATTTTATCCACTGCTGTCTTTATCAAATTTTGTTCATCGGACTTAAGAAATGGATAAAAAATATTTCTTTCACACCTAAATATTTGAGATTGTATATGTATTAAAATTTATAAATTTTATTTAATTCAAAAGAAATTATTTGCATCAAAACGAACAATTGTGGTTTGTGTCAATGTATATAAATATCAAAAACGAACAGAGTAATTTACAAAAAAAAAAAAAAAAAAACGAACAGAGTAGGTTTTTTATTTATTTATTTTTATCAAAGTGGGTATATAAATATATATTTTTTAATTTAATGACTCTAATTATTCTTTGACGTGAGTCAGGTTCTCTGGATCCGGAATAGGAAAAAGGACTCACATACGTATGAAATTAATCTCGAATCAAATTGTTCTTTTAAACGTTCGTTTATTCCGAGACTTATCTTATCACTTAAGCCAACTCTCATGTTAAAGTTTAATAATTTCTACTTCATATACGTTATTTTGAATGTGATTAATCATTTAGTTTATTTTCCTTTTAAAAAAACACATATATTCTTAACTTATTTTTTAAATTTAAAATTTAAAATATTTTGATTTAATCATGATTATTTTTTTTGTTTTATTCAGTATTTTTAGACTCAACCTAAATTAATTGATTAAAAATATTTGTTAATATTTTAAATAATTTTCTTACATCTTTTTATTTTACTTTTAAAAGTTTATTTAAACTAAAAATACTTGTTTAACATACATAGTACTATACTAGTTAAAGTTAAATTTAATTTACAAAAAAGAGAGTTAAATTTAATATTTCTACAACTTTGTTTTTGGAATCAACTAAACTGTTAAATTTGATGTAATTCGAAGCTTTTTAATAATCTTGTCGATTAAATATGTACTTTATAAATTAAAATATATTTAAGGTAAAACTTCAAAAAAACCCTTATAATTTTTTTCAGAATCATTTATTCCCTTCCTGAAATTTTTAATCATTTATCTTCCTATTTAAAGTTTTTTTCTCATTTCTCCTTAACTTAATTTTTATCCAAAATTATAGTTAATAGTATTACTTCAAATAATGTTTTTATATTTTTTTAATTTTGAAAAAAGTAATTAATGTCAAAATCTTCCAATTAAGATCAAACTCTGATGAAGTAACAAACTAGTATTAAATCTTTAAAATCTGTAAAAGTTGTGATTATCTTCAAAATCAACGTAGCTTCGTATCTTTATGGGATAGGATGTAGTGTACCCGTATCCTTAGAAGGAACAAAGACTAAACTGTCACGTCAGACTATCATGTCAACAGTAAATTTTATCCAAATGCCATGTGGCATATTTTGTTACATTGTGTAGCAAAATATGTGTGCAAATAATTCGCTACACAGTGTAACGAAATATGCCACGTCAGAATGCACAGAACCAAAAATATTACGTGTCAAACAGGGAGAATTTCGCTACACTGTGTAGCGAAATTCTCCCTGTTTGACACGTGACATTTTTTGTTCTGACGTGACATATTTCGTTGCACTGTGTAGCGAATTATTTGCACACATATTTCGCTACACAGTGTAGCGAAATATGTCAAGTAGTATTTTGAAAAAATTTACTGTTAACGTGATAGTTTAGTAATTTTTTTGCCAACAGTAATAAAATGGTCAATGTTCCTCTTTAGAAGTGAACAAATCTTCAGTGCATCAAGTGGGTACTTTTTTTTTTTTTTAAAGGTGTGTATGATAACTTTATCACAATTAATTTTTTATTTTATTTTCGGGAATATAAATGAATAGAAAATTAGTTTATTTTTCTTATTCTTCGGATGAATTGATTTAATTTTTGTGCTGGGAAATAAAAAAAGAATTAAAAAATTTCTTTTTCTTTTTGTTCCCGGACATAAAATGAGAAACACTTGTCTTTTGCAATCACTCTTCACTTTAAATTTCTTAGGGATCTCGGGACTAATTTTTTTTGTAAGGGACTAAAGTGGGAATTATATTTTTTGTTAGGGACCGAAAAAAGACTTTTTTTTTTGGTAAATAACCGAAAAGAGACTTCACTCTTAAATTCACATACATTTGAATGAATTTTTTTTTAAATTTTTATAATATATTTAATGTTTATCTCCTTCAAAATTTGCAAAAAAAAAAACTTAATTATAAAAACCATTTTTATTTCTTATATAAATATTTATAATTTCAAAGAAAAAATTGATATTATAATTTTGCCTTTCTTGAAACAAATATTTAGCTCTGCTGTCGTAGTGGTTCAATCCGTAAGAATCTAAATTAATTTGGTTTTTACTATGAATATTATTTTGTGTGATTATAATTTCAAAATAGTTTAACTACAAATTTATTTAACTAATTAAATTTATCATGATTTGAATGTTTTTTTAATTGATTTATAATTTGTTCTTTAAAATTACGTATGAAGAGAGCACCAATTTTTTTTTTCCTTCCAAAAAGCATTATTCTAGATGCTAATCAAGCACAATGTTTGCCTGCCACCTACACAAGAGTGTGAACGATAAAAAAGAGTGTGAACTTGCGTCCCTAGCGCCTAGCGGGATTATAAATAGGCAGTGAGATTGCATCTGTCTGAGGCAACAACACCGTAAAGTATTCTTCTCTCTGCTTCTAAATCCGATAGAGTTTTGTTTGAGTGAGAATGGCTAACATGATCAAAAAGATAGTCCCGAGTTTGAACACTTCTGTTGGTGTTAGTGCTAATGCTGGCTTGCAGTTGCAGACATCAACTTCTGTTGGTGTCACTGCTAATATTGCTGGTTCGCAGTTGCAGGCATCAGTAGATTTTGGTACGCTGAACCCATTCAGCGTGGCTGATGATGTCATCTCACAAAACATTATTGGGATCCATGATTCCCAGGCTGTTAGGCACGACGTCGATTCTCTTTACAATGTCGTCACGAACATTGTTCAGAGCTCCACTCATATTGATGGCTCCCTCGATCTCAAGGTTTAACTTTATATAATATTTATATCATCCGCACATTTCTTTAAAATATATATATAATTAACACAAAAGTCAATATTTAAACTCGAATAGAAATTAGTTGTGCAATTATTTTTTTGTTTTAATATGTAAATTTTAATTACAGCGTGCTAAATCTGTTGAACTCGTGGAAGACAAGGTTCCTCAGTCTGGTTTCATGCCAGCTTACAGTACGCTGAAAGAAATTGCTTGTCAGGTTATCTCGACTTCTATCTCATATCGAATTTCGTTACATTATTTTCTAATGCATTCATTGATTTTTCGAACTGGAATATTTCAAGCTCAAACTATTAAAGTGAACATCACTTTAGTGATTTAATTTATATATATTATAACTCTCTAAAAATGATCATTGATCATACGAGTATTAAAAGTTTCAATATATGACACATAAATTTATTAGAAACATGATGGATAAATCTAATTTTGGTGACAGATGACATGCAAGCCATTCAATACATCGAATGCACACGTGTCTGTAGTGGGGATACTTGAAAAGCTTAGGAGTTATACATGGGATGCTAAAGCAGTGATAGCTTTGGCGGCATTTGCTTTGGACTACGGTGAAACATGGCGCCTTTCACTGATGAAAGCAGCTAGCAAGGAAAATGCATTGGAGCTTCATGTGTTCAAGCTTGGTGAGTTTGATAAACCCAATCAGCCAAATGCTGACCTTATCAGCACTCTGGTTGATCGCACTTTGCAACTCATTGAGGGTATCATTAAGTTGGAAAAGCTCATTTCTATCAACGCTTACGGCGCAAAGGATGTTCCTGCTTTGTATAAAGCTCCTCGAGATCTTTACACCTATTGGGCAATCTTATCCCTTCTAGCTTGTGCTAATCAGATGACTGATCTGTGAGTTCTACGCATAAATGCAATTGAAAATTTTGTGACTTTAGCTCAAATTATTATTATTATTATTATTATTTTCCAAACTACCTGTTTTAAAATTGTGTTGATTCAGGGACTGGGACATCAAATCTGAAGTGGTTGGGAGGCTCAAAATTGTTCTGACACAATTGAATACTGATCTGGAAAAAATCAAAATCCAAACAGGTTATGAACATAACGCGATCTGATGTTTTTTTTTTGGTAATTTAATGCTCTAATGTTTTATTATTATGCTTTTGTTACTTTGTGAAGGTGGTGGATTGAATTTTGAAAACCTAAATATTGCACTCAAATCTTAAAGACTTGAGTTTACGACAACATTTTTAATTGTTGACAAAACTTGTTAAATTTTAACTTTACTGAATCGACAATCCAATACTGACTAAAGAACATTCTCTGTCTATTGCAGAAAGTCTTAATGATTTGACATGGCGTTTTACTGTCTTCCAAACTAATTCAGGAATTTTGGAGCTTCTAAAAGCTCTGATCTTCCCTAGAGATATTAAGCAACTCGAAATCTTCGATAATACTGCTCAAGAGTTGGTTAGTAACAAATTATCAAATGATATTTTCACTGATTCTCTAAGGCATGCTTAGAAGGAGATCATCTGAAAAAAAAAAATTTGTTTTTATATTGGTGAATGACATCTGTCAGTTTAGAAGATCTAGATGCTTACTATTTTGGTGTTTGTTTGTCCTAAATAGGTTAACCACGAAGTGCTGAAGACAAAGAACCTACTATTGTTCATTTCTGGTCTTGACAACATTGAAGATGAGATTTGGGCTCTAAAGTCAATTCACGACTCATTGACCAAAGACAAAGACAAACAGGATTACAAGATATTGTGGATTCCGGTTGTGGAAAAATGGAACAACGATGAGAAGAGTGAGTTTGAGAAGTTGAAATCTCTGATGCCATGGTACGTTGTGCACTACTTTTCACTTATAAAAGGTTTCAAAGTTCTACAAGAGGAGTGGAACTACCAGGGTAAGCCTATTGTGGTGGTAACCAATCCTCGCGGGGAGGTAATTAACAAAAATGCATTGCACATGATTTTTGTGTGGGGCATTAAAGCTTTTCCCTTTGGAGTTGGGGACGTTGACAAACTTTCCCAGCACTGGAATTGGTTTTGGACCGAGGCACATAAGATTCATCCCACTATTGAACAATGGGTGGTAAGTACAACTATTCAATAGTCTTTATTGCTTGCTAGTATAGAGATTAAACCTTTGGTGCAAGAAATGAACTATTTTTTTTTTTTTTGTATTTCAAAAAAAAAAAAAAAGTCTCCAAAATTTCCTAACAAATAAAAAAAAATTCTTTGCTATACGCGTTTATTCTCTGTCTTTAGAGCCAAATCCTAAACACCAGATTCAGATTATTTTGTATTGTTCGAAAATTATGGGAACTATATATTTTGCATTGTTTGAAAATCACATATAGAAATCTTATTGCTTGGTTTTAAGATTGTGAGGACAAAATTGAATTTAAACTGAACATATATGGATCAATTGAATAATCTAGCTATAAATTAGTCAAGGAATTTTTTAAATTCAATGTTGATTTTAGTAACTTAATTTCTAGAGACATATTTAAAAATAATTTAAACCCAAATGATTTTTTTCTTCAATATTAATGTTACAACTCAGTACACAAGTTTTGACATTGTTAACGATATACAAGCAAGTACTAGTAGTAATACAAAAAACAAAAGGGTGGTTGATTTTATGCAGTTAATTCTAATGTTTGGGTTGTTTAATTTTATGTAAAGTATATTATCATATGGTTACTCATTAGAATATATATTGTGAATCAGACCCAGGAGCAGAAGTATGTCTTCTTTTATGGAGGTACGGACATCAAATGGACACAAACGTTTGGTTCTCTTGTGGATGACATAAGAAAGGATCCCATTATGAAGGAGACAGACACTTATATCGAGCAATTCAACCTGGGAACAGTTGATAGTAACATTACATCCAAGTTCTGGGTGAACATAACCAACTCGTTTCTGAGCAAGATTCAAAAGGATCACTTTGAGGTTGATCTTGTCCTCAAAGATATACAGACTTTGCTGTCTATGCAAACTGAGAAGGGATGGGCTCTTTTTAGTAAAGGGGAGAATGTACTAGTAATTGGTTACAATGAGTTGATGGTCAAAGTGCTAGAGAACTTCAAAATTTGGAGGACTAATGTGTTGGAGTTACAAGGCTTTGACAATGCATTCAAACACTACTATGACCAAATCAGTACAACCCTTCCTCTTCATTGTGTCCACTTCCAATTGGAAAATATTCGCTCTGGAGTCCCATTGGGCATGGGTTGCCCAGCACCATCCTGTAATCTGAAAATGGAGATAGAATCTGTGAATTACAAGTGCTGCCATGGGATACATTATGACCATGTCACTGAAAATGGTGAAGCTCGCACCCTAGAGCTATGAGTGTTTATGTTGTGTGTGTTGAGGTATATGCTCCATGGGCATGAGTGTTTACGTTGCTGTGTACGTGTGTTGAGAGGTACTCTCATCAAGGCTTGTTTTACCTACTAAATAATGTACCTCTGTTTATGCATATTTGGCTTTTTGCTTCAATAAAATAAATGTGGATCAGTGCTTGATCAGCATCATCTGGTTATTAATGTATATACTAATTAATATATGTTTTTTATTTCCGCTGAAATTATATATTTTTAACGATGATAATCCGGTAAAATGAAAGAACAATAGCCCAAGTAAGAAGCAATCCTGAAGTTCTATTGATTTGTTCCATATATATAACCAATTTTTTTATGATAATGGATTTAATGTTTACATCCTCTCTCTTTTTTCCCTTGTAATTTTCCCAAAATCAATAATATGCAACTATTGTTTTCTAATTTCAACTATTTGTTTTTTCATTTTGATATAATAAATCAGCAGATTTATCAGAGAAATTCAATTATTCAAACCAAATATTTTGCAGCGATGTGAAATTGTGAATGGCAGTTTTTGCAGCCATGCTGAAGCACCTATTAAAACCAAAGACATCATGACAATAGTTCCATTGTAGTTTTTTTTTTTTATACAAGTAAGAATTGAACATATAACTTAATACAACTTACTAAAATTTCTCGTCACTAGACTAATCATAGTGACTTTTTTATTATGGTTTCTACAACCTGTTTACATAACAATATCGTTATTTAATTCCTTTTTTTCTTTCTCTATAGTAATCGATATTGATATTATTGTTTTTCACTCAAAAGAACGGATATTTATATTATTGCTAAAATTTAGTGCAATTTGCTTTGCATTTTCTCACGGTTAATACCGTCATCTCTATGCTTCTCCCCTGTTTTTTTAATGCTTTAATATTATTTTATTTTATGAAATCCTAAAAAATTGTAAAAAAAAACATAGAAACTCCTCCAGCCTTGTTGCTTTCCCCTTGTTTTTTTCACTTTGCTAAAAAAGCATTCAGACAAAACCTATTGAGGAGAATGGTGGGAACCAAACAAGATAAAGCCAGTGTCAAATTGAAATAATTCTCTGTTATATTATTCATTCTCAAATAAGAGTATATATACAAATGAATTCTGATCTGAGATAAGATCAAATAATAACAAACTTCCTAATATTTCTCTATCTAAACAAACGTTCCTATAAAATAAAAACAGTAACAGATTTACAAGATCAAATAAATCTAAACTGAAAATATCTCAATCTAACACTCCCCCTCAAGTTGGTGTGTGAATGTCTATCATACCCAACTTGTTCATTGCTTCAGTAAAGGCTTTGGCAGATACTGCTTTGGTTAACACATCAGCAAGTTGATCTTCGGACTTTACAAATGGTAACTGAATAATCTTCTGGTCTAGCTTCTCTTTAATGAAATGTCTATCAACCTCAACATGTTTAGTCCTATCATGTTGAACAGGATTATGAGCAATCTCTATGGCTGCTTTATTATCACAGTATAATATCATTGGCTCATCATAACTGATTCCAATATCTGTTAGAACACTTCTTACCCACAACAATTCACAAATTCCTTGAGCCATACCTCTAAACTCGGCTTCTGCACTTGATCTAGCTACCACCTTTTGTTTTTTGCTCTTCCAAGTAACCAAGTTACCTCCTACAAAGGTAAAATATCCAGAAGTTGATTGTCTCGTAGTCTTATCTCCAGCCCAATCTGAATCAGTGAAACCTTCAACAGTCAGTTTGTTATGTTTTGAGAAATACAACCCTTTTCCAGGTGTTCCTTTTAGATATCTTAGTATCCGGTAAACAGCATTCATATGATCTTCACTTGGTGAGTGTATAAATCTACTAACTATACTGACAGCATATGCAATGTCAGGTCTAGTGTGTGCTAAGTAGATTAATCTTCCAACTAGTCTTTGGTATTTGTCCTTGTCAGCTAGAGTTTGATTAGGATAAATCCCAAGTGTGTGATTCATTTCAATAGGGGTGTCCACCGGTTTGCAAGCCAGCATCCCTGTCTCCATAAGTAAATCAAGTACATATTTTCTTTGTGATAGACATATTCCTTGATCTGACCTTGCTACTTCAATGCCAAGGAAGTACTTCAAGTGTCCCAAATCTTTCATTTCAAATTCAGTTGCTAGATATTTTTCTAACAGTTTTCTTTCACAGTCATCATCTCCAGTTACTATAATATCATCCACATAAACAATCAAGATAGTTACCTTTCCATCCTTGTGTTTTGTGAACAAGGTATGGTCTGAGTTGCTCTGTTTGTAATTGAACTTCTTCATTGCAAGGGTAAATCTGCCAAACCAAGCCCTTGGGGACTGCTTCAACCCGTAGAGAGCCTTTTTTAATCTGCATACTTGGTTACTTCCTGCTCCCTTAACACCCGGTGGGATATCCATATACACTTCTTCTTCCAAATCACCATTTAGGAACGCATTCTTAACATCAAATTGCTTCAAAACCCAATTTCTTGTTGCTGCAATGGAAATCAGAATTCGAATGGTGTTGAGTTTGGCTACGGGTGCAAATGTTTCTTGATAGTCGATGCCAAATCTTTGTGTATATCCTTTTGCTACAAGTCTGGCCTTATATCTGTCTATACTGCCATCTGCTTTGAGCTTTAAAGTAAATATCCACTTGCAACCGATGGTTTGTTTACCTTTAGGGAGAGGAATTATTTCCCAAGTTGAGTTTCTTTGTAATGCCTCCATTTCCACATTTATGGCTTCCTTCCATTTTGGATTAGCAATTGCATCCTGCATGTTAGTAGGAATATATATACTAGACAATTGATTAGTAGCAAAAGCATAAGGTTCAGAAAGCCTCTTTGTTGAAACATAATTTCCAATTGGATATTTAATTTTTGCATTAGGATCTGGGTTATATAATTGGCGTGGAATGCCTTTGGTTGGTCTAGTAGACCTTCGGATTTCTGTATGGGGTATACAGTCAGGGATTTCTGTATTGGGAATACATTCAGTGTTTTCATGTGGATTGTGAGAAGATTGTAAAGGATCAGAATGTACCTCAGTAAGTTGTGGAGGTTCTGGGTCTGGATCATCCAAGGGTGATGCATTGGTTGTAGGTGTTAAATTTGTGACTTCAGAAACGGATTGAACAATGTTCTGACTGACTGTTGGTGTAGGAACCTGTGGGATAGGAATCGAAACTAACACTTCTTCTCCACTGGTTATTGCAGTCTCCCCCTGAGAAGAAGAGTGAGATACTCCCCCTGAGTAATATGCTTCTGTTTCCCTGAAAGAGACATCAAGAGTAATATATATTTTTCGAAGAATAGGATCATAACAGCGGTAACCTTTCTGAAGGTCAGAATAACCAACAAAGATACACTTACAAGCACAAGGGTCAAGTTTGTTACGAAGAACCTTAGGTATATGCACAAAAGCAGTGCAACCGAAAACCTTGGGTTGAAGATTAGATGTGTGAGGGGTAGAAAAATATGATTGAAGTTTCTCAAAAGGAGTTTGAAAATTTAGAACACTTGAGGGAGTCCTATTTATAAGATAGGCTGCGGAGGTAACAGCCTCACCCCAATAATAACGAGGAACATTCATTCCAAATAGGGAAGCACGAACAACTTCTAATAAATGTCTATTTTTGCGTTCAACCAACCCATTTTGTTGGGGTGTATATGCACAAGAAGTTTGGTGTTTGATACCGTTAGAGTCAAGAAATTCATGAAAAGATGTATTTAGATATTCCATGCCATTGTCCGATTGGAGAATTTGGACAGATGTATTCAGGGTATCCGAATGAAGCGCTGCATAAGGCTAGGGTTCATAGAATCAATTAACCAGCTTTTGACTCTTTTGTTGTCGGTTACCCAGGTGGCATACGACGGATCAGAGGGTGGAGGCTTCGGAGTTGTGCCGTCAAGAAAGCCAGATTTGTTGCGTGCGCCAATGCGCATATCCATCAATTGAGACCATAATGGGTAATTGGAATCATCCAAGATTATGGTTAAGGGAAGAGAGGAGTTATCCTGATGAATCACAATGTTCGGAGGGTTAGGGTTAGGATTCTGAGGAGCAGGGGTGTCTTGTGGTGAGTCAGAATCAGAATGTGGTGGAGAATCCATTACTGAGATCGAATGGAAAGAGGGAGTTGATGAAATTTGGGATATTTGGGAAGGGGAGAAAGAAAGATTCGGGGAATGGAAGTAGGAGTTTGAATAAATTTGGGAGTTTTAGAAAGAAGGGAAAGAAAAGTTCGGCCGTTCGAGAATGAGACGTTCGAAGAGAGGGTGGGTAACAGAGGGTGGGTGAGGAGGAATGAAAAAATAGTAAGGGAAACGATGTGGGACCAATAATTATTTCCCAGGAACAAGAACACAGCTCTGATACCATGTCAAATTGAAATAATTCTCTGTTATATTATTCATTCTCAAATAAGAGTATATATACAAATGAATTCTGATCTGAGATAAGATCAAATAATAACAAACTTCCTAATATTTCTCTATCTAAACAAACGTTCCTATAAAATAAAAATAGTAACAGATTTACAAGATCAAATAAATCTAAACTGAAAATATCTCAATCTAACAGCCAGAAATGGAAGCTAAGCAAAATCAGAGTTGAAAGAAATTTTCAAAAGAGAAAAACATCAAAATAGAAACTAAGGTGGTGTTTGGTACCAAGATTTTTTTCAAAAGCTTGGGAAAGTTCACTAGGATAAATTGAAATGACATGTTTGGTAGCCAAAAAAAAATATTATCCCGAGAAAGGAAGAAATCTGGATTTCCATATGCTGTGTAAAGTGGATGCAAATACTCCCAAAATAATTCCAAAGTTTTGTTGGTATTGTTACTTTCCTGATGAAATCGAAAATTAATCATGAAGCATTAGACGAAATTAACCCTGAAATATTGCCTAGTGAAGCTTCTGCAGAAACTGATCTGAGAAATACAACCCCGTGGAGGCTCATTCATCACTCCAAAATGATGTTCACAGCCATTCCCTCCGTCTACGTGGTCGAACCCGAAGGAGACGATCTATAGTCCAACCTTCCACATGGTTTTGGTTTTCCTTATTTCTCTGTGTCGTATGAGTTAGAATGCCTTGCATGTTCCTTTTTTCCTGAAATGAATGCATTTCCATACACTCCTCTCATCTCTCTCGTTCGGTTCATTCTTTCTCTTTCTCATCTGCATTCAGATCTAAAAGTTCTATTTCTCTCACTTTTTTTTTCTGGAATTAGAGTGGTCTATGTGATCCATGTAAATCTTTGCATTTAGAGGGATACCTTATAATCGATAAAATCGTTTGCCTCAGTGGTTATTTTTTTGCAACCAAATCATCGTGACAGTGTCTTCAGGAGAAAGAAAAACGAAACCGGAGAGAGAGAGTGACAAAGCTATTCTAACGTTCAAAAGTGATTCAATAATCAGACATGGGTAATTTTGTAATTTGGTCCATATTCCCAGTAATATTTTACCATCAACTAAACATTGACTTTAAAAAATGATCTAATATTTCCGGAAAAATTTGGACTTACCAAACAGCTTTTTGGTCACATTCCTGCAAAAATTAATTTCCAACCATATTTCAATAAATTATGATTCCAGGATAAAAAAAAGTTCTCTCTTACCAAACGTACCTAAATCCAATTTGAAAACCTGCAGAGAGGGAGAAGTGCAATGAGATGTCCATTTTAAGCCAATGGAAGAATCAAGAACGAAAATATGGAGCATAAAAGAGAAAACATGAACAGACATCAAGGAGCTAGAAAAATTGGTTTTGTCATGTTATAAGAACGGAAGGTTTCAGAGATAAACAAAACAGAATTGAAAAAATGAAGTACTAATTTAGACTGATGCATAATAGTACAACTTATAAAGCAACTCTACACTATTACACAATTGCTCGTTAAAGTAGAAAAAAAAACTGTCAACTACGAGTGTGTTTGAAAGTGTTTTAGTTTTTTTGTTTTCAAAAACTGTTTTGAATATGAATTTTAAAAACTGATTTTGAGAGTAAAAAAACAAAAAAACTTGTTTGAGTGTAGTTAAATTAAAGTTATAAAGAAGTTGTAGTTATTTACAAAAATGTCATTAACGAAGTTTTAGAATTACAAAAATGTCATCATAAAGTAATTGTTTTTGCTCCTGAATTTACGAAATTGCCATTAATGAATCTTGAAATTTACAAAGTTGCCACCGCCTAAACAAAAAAAAGCAAAAACTCCACGGGAGAACATCGCCAGGTTGTTTTCATTTTTTGGTTTTTAAAACTGAAAAAGAATCATTGTTTTGAGAAGGATTTTGCAAAAGTATCATTTCCAAACAGATTCTTTTGTTTTTTTGTTTTAAAAACTTAAAAACTGTTTTTGAGAATTGAAATCAAACAGACCCTACATAATTACTCATGAAAGCAGAAAAGAAAAATGCTCAACTACTCATTAAAGTAGAAATGCAAAGTGACTCCTAAATAATTAAAAGGGATTTGCTTTTCTCCTTTTACAACAAAATTATCCAATTTCCTGCTGATACAAAGAAACCATGGGTCCCATCGTTTTATAAAAAAAAATTAAGTAGAAAATGAGACACAATTTTTCTATGTTAGTGCAGGAAAACAAATTTATTTGCCTGCAGCATAAGAAAAAGTTTGCCCTAATTAAAAATAATATTAAGCACTGGATATCAATTCCTAAAGCATGATTTCTAATACTCCTCCTTGTTTTTGGAGTTGCAAACATCAATTTTCTCCCTTAGATCTTCAAATTTGCTTGCAAATAATGGCTTTGTGCACATATATGCCCATTGGTCTTCTGACTTGCAGTAGACAAGTACAATTTCACCTTCTTTATAAACTTCGATCCCTTAAGAAGAAAAACTTGATCATAAAATGTTTGGTCTTCCCATGAAAAACTGGATTGTTAGAAATGGAAATTGTTGCTTGGTTATCAACATGAATTTTAGTATTGTTCCATTGCTTCAGATGTAAATGGCATAAATTTTTACTTAAACAAATTGCTTGATTAGTTGCTGCCATAATAGCTATGAATTCAACTTCTGCTATGAACTGTGTTGTAACATCTTGCTTTATAGAGCACCATGAGAAAATTTCTGAGCCAACACTGAAACAATAACCAGAGGTATTTTTTATATCATCCACAGAAACCTCCCCAATCATTATTAGAAAATTCCAACGGCTTAAACTCTTGACTTTTCTTAAATTTCACACCAAAATCAATCGTTTCTTTGATGTAACTCACTACTCCTTTTGCTGCTTTTAAATGCATTTCAGTAGCATAATGCATAAAATGAGATTAAAGACTTACAGAAAATAAAATATCTGGTCTTGATATTATGAGGTACATTAAACAACCAATCAAACTTCGAAAGTAGCCTTCTTCGACTGTGTTAGCTCTATCATCTTTAATCAAGCTCTCTTTTTGATTCATTGGAGTGGTCACTGCCTTGCAATCCTTCAAATGAAATTTCTTGAGAATTTCCTTGACATACTTCTTTTGACATATGAAAACTTCATCTTCTGACTGCTTAATCTCTGTTCCTAAATGTATATAATGAGTTCAAGGTCTGTGATTTAAAAAATCTGCACCATTTCTCTTTTGAACGTTTCAACAAGCTTGGCATTGCCACCTGTGATTAAGATATCATCAATATAAAGAGAGACTATTAGCATATCATCATCTTCGTGCTTTATACATAGAGTAGCTTATGAACTACTTTTCTTGAATCATAAGCTTGATAGATGCTCATCTATCTTGCTATTCCATGCTCTAGGTGCTTGGATTTTATTTCATATATGCCTGTATTTAATTGGACATGAGTACTATATGCTAATATGTATGTTTTATTTAATATGAACATGGGGGTTGTTCATGCCACTACTAAATAAGCTTGATATTCTTATTGAGAACTTGTATTTGTATACATCATGTATGATGGATGTTATCATGACTAAGTCTGTTGTTATGTTGATGATGTTATTTCAGGTTATTTTTTAGTAATACAATTACATAAGGATTAAAAAGGAAAATTCATCTTGTGGATTAAAGTTGCATAAATGAATAAATAAATTGCTTCCGCGTTTATTTAATTAATCATGTTGCGTTTAATACCATTGTATGTTAATACACCATGTGTACACAGGATGTTACATTTTGAGTTGTTGGGTTTAATTTACTTTATTTTTATTCGGCCTAATTCGTAATTTTAGTCTTGAACTTTAAGCGAAGTAAGAGTGGAAATAGAATAATCTAAGCTTCAAGTTGCAACATTCTATTTTTTTATTGCTTTGTTAGTCTTGGGTTTAAAAATTATTTAACCTAAAATTATATTGTAATTAATTTGTTGGAAAAATAACAGCAGTTCTACATTTTGAATCGAATAATGGCCATCCAACATTCAGCATATAGGTTGGCGGGTCGTGTATATTCTATATGAATTTAACACAAATAATTATGTCTTCAATTATAATGCGATACTTTAAATGCGTGGATTCTCACCCATAAACATGTTTTTATTCAGTTGCAAACTTTTGCAATTTTAGAAATTCTTGAACAAAATTGACCAAATTGATCCAAACACTATGTTTCCCATGTTAGAAGAATAATTGGCTAATGCATTAGGCTCGCTCCAGACTAACAATTGTTTGGGGGCTTAACACTTTAAAGAGAGCAAGTTAAGAGTAGATGCGTCATATACGCGAGTAACACGACGACTATATATTGGGTTGGGGATCATGATAAGGATATTTTTGTCTGAAAATTATTAAATATGTTTAATTGTTGAAATATTATAGTATAAGGGGGTTAATTGTTCCAATTGAAAATAGAAGGTGGTCTTTTAAAAAACACCTAAGTACAAGGTGGTTTTATAAAATTTGCCCAATAATTTATCATGTCAAAACCCTCAACGCTAAAATAATTTTTTTTTTATTTTTTTTTATTGTAAAACAATTTATTTAAGACGCAAGTTTACATGATATAATACGAATCATTAACACTCATTTTACTTTTTGAGTGAAAATCATAAAAATAACTAAAAGTGGAGTAAATTAGGTTTATGTAACTTTTCAATTTAAATAGATCAATTGGAAGTTAATATAAACACAACATGAACATGAATATTTCAAACACAAACTCGACACGATTTTCTCTAAGTCAATAATTATTGATTGACTTGACACAAACGAATATAGTTTGACATGTGAAAACTATATATCGTGTTTGAGTTTTATTGTTATGTTCGATTGAAAATTGTCATCATTAATAAAATCACAATAATAATAATAATAAAATCAACTAAAGTGAGAAATATTAAAAGAGGATAATAATAATAATAATAAGAAAATCAACTAAAGTGAGAAATATTAAAAGAGGATAATGATAATAATAAAATTATTTCGTATTTTATCGCGACATAAAATGAAATTAAAAAAGAAAATACTGAAAATTATTGAGAAAAATATACATGATTTAGCGTGCTTGAAAGAATAATTTTTTACCCTACAATATAATAATATAAAATAGAATATTTTAGGGATTTTTTAATTAATATTTTTTTTTAACTTTCATTTATAACTTAAATTTTATTTATTAGGAATATCGTTGATATTTTATATAATGAAGATATATTTAATATTCAAGAGAATAAAAACTATGTATCATAAATCCATAATCATAATGGATCTAAACATATGTAGCACCGATATCGGCATGGGACACGACACGATACGACACTCTGACATGTTAATTCTAAAAAATGTTATATTTCAACATGTTAGGACACATTTTGATATTAAATAATATTTTTAATTAATATTGCGTGTATTATATTTAATATTTAATAATTTAACAAAAAAATAAAGCTAAATTTATAATACTAATTAATTTTGCAAAAAAACATAAGATATCATAAATATTTATTAAATTCAATAAAATGGTCATAGTAATTCAACGAATCTAATAGTTAGAACTAAAAACGCAACGCAACTTTTGAACATTTTTTTGAGTTTGTGCAACGCACGTTGAAGTGAGGTTTTTAAAGTGTCGGTCCTTCATAGATCTAAGCAATAAATTTAAAACATTAGTAATAGACCTCGTAATCATAATAAATTGTTTACCCAAAAAAAATGTGGATGACATTATCCCTTTAAATTTCTTATATTATTTCTGTCGTTCTTGCGTGTTAGCTTCATGATAAAAAATAAATAAGTAGCCGGATACGAAAAAAATAAAATAAAATAAATACCCAACCAAAATAACATAAATATACAAATAAATAAAATATGGAAAGTTAAGAAAAAAAAATAAGCAAAAAAGATTAATAACTTATAATTGGAAAAAAAAAAAAAATTGAATTTTGAATTTTGAATTTTTTTTTATTTACTCGTTATTTTTTAGTTAGTGTTGCTCTTTAAATAAATTTTACCGTTGGGGTGGAAAAACTTGATTTATCATGTCAATCCACTAATTTCGATGGGTAGGCTATATTAATTGAACTCATCAACCCATTACGTCCTGCCCCATTTAAGGATGTATTAAGCGGGTTAAGCTGTGAGTGGGGAAGGTTTTAAGTGTTGGGCTGTAACACCCCGTATATATACGGTAATGTTATCATAATATCATATTAAGTTGCGCTTAATTAAAAATGCGGAATTACTTTTTCGTTTCAATTATGATGCCATTAACATTACCAACTTGCTTAATAATCAATTAATAAAACATCGTCTGTATGTAATTGCAATAAAACAGCTAACTGAAATACCTCATAACATAGATAATATAAATGTGGCTCTAGTCACGGAACTACAACAATGTAGACCGGACCATCTAACAGTTTATACAACTCCAAATAAAAGTACTAACAGAAAGTGTCATGGACAATTCCCATGCTCACTCAAATAAGGCAACATGCCCAACATCAGTCTCAACAACAACATATCATAAATAGCGGAAAACTTAAACAGCATCCAAATCCAGTCATGCTAACATAAAGCAGTAAAACATAATCAGCTAAGCTCTGGCCTCCTGCCGCCTGAGGCATCAGTACCCATACTAGCTGATCCTGAAATAAGCATTCCCCAAACGTGGGGTAAGATCTCTAATCTAGAAATCTCAGTAAGTCAGTGAGTCCTCAAGGATTTTTCACCCCAAGCTCACTTACATGTGCAATATAAGTTCAAAAGTAGTTTATCATTTATCATTTCTAAAAACAATGCAATGCAGTAGATAATCATGCTATGTGTGTCAATTCTAATCTACTGGCCAGAGACAGTGCAGGTATACGTCTATCACCTACACACCGTGCAAGTACCACTTGCATTCACCCCGGTACACCGTCTTGTATGGCGCTACATACTCAGGCTTCCCGTCAAGATGAAACAACACATGCATATTAAAAGCCATTACATGTAAAGTTCAATCAACATATCAAATATCCAAAAGCATGTACACAACATGCATAAACCATACCCCAATAGGACATGGTGGAACCACAACATGGCTAAACCGAGGACACGAAAGCTTACCTTGCAAGCTAACGCCAAAAGCCAAGAGTCCACAGCTCAAAGTCCAAACACAGCAGATTCACAATCTGTTATGGACCAACAATACATCAACAACATGCACCACAAGCATACAATAGTAAGACAACGTCTTTCCATACGTTTAACGTCTTAAGGCTCCATACCAAGCCATAAGTCCTTAATCACTTGATTCTAACTTGGTTTAATTAAAACAGAAGTTCAACTTCATTAATCTAGGGTCCACAAACCCCCAATAGCCTACTGTCCTCACAGCACAGCTACTGTTCTTCGAAATCCCAGAATATCTGGATATTCCTCGGGACCATATCCGGATATTCAATATCCGGATATCTCACTGGACATATCCGGATATGCAATTTCCGGATATCCAGAATCCCATATCTGGATATCTAATATCCGGATACTCAAAACCCATATCTGGATATCACATATCCGGATATTCATCGGGCACATATCCGGATATTTCACGACAGAATGCAGAAAATGCATTTCGTGAAGATATCCTTCCAAGGTTGGGTTTTTAACGATTTTAAGCACCTAAACATGCATTTCTAGGTGTGTTCACCATTACCCAACAACAAGTTATCATCTTTAAGCCTTAACATACATCAAGCTTTCATTTTTAAGTCCAAAGACTCAAGACTAAAGGTGACAAGGCTTACCAAAGCTCAACCAGCCAACAAGAGGTGCTCTTGGAGCTCAAAAGGTCACTCCAAGGTTCTGTCTCTCTCTGCACACGAAAATGGTATACCAAGGTGGTCCTTTTACTCAACAAGAAAGCTCCTTTAAGCCTCAAAACCCAATGAGCAAGGAGGCACTCCACCCAAACCCCAACTCAGAACACAAACAGCCCACAAACAGTGGTCAAACCTCAAGCACAACACCCTCACACCCTCTCAAGATGTTTCCCAAGTGAAAGGATGAAGAAAATCAAGAAAGATCAAGACTTGGTTCAAGAATGGAAGGAAAGGTCAATAGAGCAGTCACCAAGCAGCTGGTCAGCTCCCTCTCACGTTGGTTTTCTGTTTTCTAGGGTTTTGTGCCCTTAAAAGGGTATTTATAGCCCAAACGCACTTAAACACACAGTATTAACTTTAATTGCTATGCTTATCATTTTAATCCCAAACTTTCGATTATGAAACTACATAATTTTCTAAGATTTATCATATTTTTCTTATAATTTTCTGAGCACTTTTTCGGTACGCGCTTTTCCAAGCCAGTACCGGTTTCTAGCACCAGTTCTCATTATCTGGACTTGAAACTCGTTTTACAAGTCCTACATATTATTCTAGTAATTAACATGTACTTACTTTAATTTTCTGGATACTTTTCCAGATCATTTAAACCTGGCAGCATTTCATTTGAACGATCCTGCAGACAGTTGGTTCTATAGGGCTGATCAAAATGGTCTTATGACGGATTGGCAAACTTTTTGTACAGCGTTACAACGCCGTTTTGGACCTTTGGCATTCAAGGATCCTGCTGGAGCACTAGCTAAGATTCAACAATATGGATCTCTCTTGGAGTATCAATCTTGTTTTGAGAAACTGGTAAGTAGAGTTCCAGGCCTTTCTGCTACTTTAATTCGTAGCATTTTCATATCAGGTCTCAAACCCCAAAAAAGATGCCATGTTCTCACCCAAAGACCCTAAGATTACCGTGAAGCATATTCGTTGGCTCGAGTGTATGAGGATCAGTGGAATGACACTAAACCATATCGTTCATGAACCACTTCACCCAAAACCCTTGTGGCTCACACCTCTAATGCCATTACCACCAATCCAGTAAAACCTTCCAATTCCACCTCCAACCCAATCCCAGCTATACCCATTAGACGGTTATCCCCTGCTGAAATGCAACTGAAACGAGAGAAGAATCTATGTTACAATTGTGATGAAGCTTACTCGTTCGGCCACAAGTGTAAAAGGCATGCAACATTATTATATTTTGAAGGGACAGATGATGATCCAGGACCTGATACAGAACTGTTAGTGGAGGAACCCAGTGCTGATAGTGCAACCCCATAAATCAGTTTTAATGCCCTCTTTGGCCACCACAGTTCAAGATCCTTTCGCCTCACTGGTACAATCAAGGGTAAAACAGTCCAGATATTAGTAGATGGGGGTAGTACCCACAATTTTATCACTGCCCGCATGGCCACATTTCTGGATTTAACTATGCAGCATATATCCCCTTTTAACGTACATGTAGGCAATGGTGATACTCTGCCATGTACTGCTTCTTGTAATGACGTCCCTCTGATTTTACATTCTAATTCTTTTGTTGTTGAGCTGTTTATCCTAGATCTCAAGGGAGCTGATGTGGTTTTAGGGGTCCACTGGTTAGCAACATTGGGCCCTATTGTGACAGCTTATGCCCAAATGACAAAGTCATTCACTCATAAGGGAGACACAGTAATTCTAAAAGGGGACAATGCTACAACTCCAGCTCCCATTACCAACGCCCAACTACACAAACTAATCCTGTTTTATGTGTCTTACCAGCTCCGTTACCCCACCAACTACATCCCAAATTCCACCTTCAATTCAAACTGTTCTGGACCAATTTCAAGATGTATTCCATAATCCTACATTTCTACCACCTGACAGACCATCCAATCATCATATTAACTTATCTCCTACATCCAAACCAATACAAGTTAGACCTTACAGATACCCTCATTTCCAAAAAACGGAAATTGAGAAAATGGTCAGTGACATGTTAGCCAATGGATTGATTCAACCTTGCCAATCCCCTTTTAGCTCACCTGTTCTATTGGTCCGAAAGAAGGATGGTACATGGCGTTTTTGTGTCAATTACCGGGCACTTAATGCTATTACTATACCGGATAAATTTCCTATCCCTACAATGGATGAGCTAATAGATGAATTGCACGGTGCTCATATATTCTCTAAATTGGACCTCAGGTCGGGTTATCACCAGATTAAAATGGCCCCAGAAGATGTGCTCAAGACTGCCTTTCGAACCCACAGTGGGCATTTTGAGTTTTTGGTTATGCCATTTGGCCTCTCAAATGCACCCTCAACCTTCCAGGCAACAATGAATCATGTTTTCACAGGCCTTTTAAGACGGTTTGTTGTCATTTTCTTTGACAACATTTTCGTATATAGTTCCTCGCTCCAGGAACACGTGAAACATTTACTCCAAGTGCTTCAAATCCTCAAACAACACCAACTCTTTGCTAAACTAACCAAATGTGAGTTTGCTGTGCAGGAGATTCAATTTTAGGGCATACTATTTCAGCTGCAGGGGTCTCACCCGATCCTTCTAAGGTACAAGCCATCAACGATTGGCCCATTCCTAAAAATGTCACTCAGTTACGAGCTTTTTTGGGCTTATCGGGATATTATCGCCTATTTATTAAGGGCTATGCAAGGGTGACAACTTCACTTACTGACCTACTATCTAAGTATGCCTTTGTCTGGTCTACTGAAGCTACTCAAGCTTTCAATTCATTAAAGCAACTAATCACTCGTGCATCAGTCCTAGCATTACCAAATTTCACACTACCGTTTGTGCTGGAGACAGACGCATCTGGAGTTGGTGTAGGAGCGATGTTGTTACAAGAAGCGCACCCTATTGCGTTTTTCAGCCGTAAGCTCTCTAAACTCATGCAGTCTAAATCTACCTACCTTAGAGAAATGTATGCCATCACTACCGCGGTGGTAAAGGGAGACAATACTTGTCGGGCTCGTTTTTTATCATAAAAATAGATCATAAAAGCCGGCATCATTTAATGTCTCAAGTGATTCAAACACTTGAGCAACAACGATTTCTAGCGAAATTGTTGGGATTCAACTATTCCATCCAGTATAAATCGGGGAAAGCGAACAAGGTGGCCGACGTTCTATCACGGCAACCTGAGACGGATCGTGTGCAATCCCCATCAGAACTCATGGTTATCAGTGTTCCCACTTCAAATTACAATACCATTATACAGTCTGTGTTACATAGAGACTCTTATGCTACTCAAATTTTAAAGGAGATACAATCAGAGCCTTCTAAATGGCCTCATTGGCAGGCACACAATGGGCTGCTTTTCCACCGACAACGCTTATTCATTCCGGCACAATCTTCCCTGATCCCAAGCTTACTTCACAACTTCCACGCATCAAAGATTGGTGGTCATGTCGGAGTTAGGCGCACCTTGTTGAGGCCGAGCGCTAAATTTACCTGGAAAAATATTAAACATGGTGTTCAACAGTTTGTCACTAACTGTGAAATCTGTCAGAAATCTAAGGAACCTAATCACTTACCATACGGTCTCTTATAACCATTATCGATTCCTGACTCCATCTGGATTGATCTCTCGATGGACTTCATCCCCCATCAGCCGGGTTTACTAGCATTTTGGTGGTAGTTGACAGACTCACCAAGGGCGAACATTTTGCAGCACTCCCTTCTAAGTATTCAGCATCCAAAGTTGCTCACGTCTTCTGGGACACCGTGGGCAAATTACATGGACCACGCAAATCTATTGTCAGTGACCGAGACCCCATATTCCTTAGCGAGTTCTGGAAAACACTCTTCTCGTTGTAGGGAACCACTTTGCACTACAATTTCGAGTACCACCCTCAGTCCGACGGACAAATCGAGCGAGTGAACCGCAGTCTGGAACAGTATTTGCGTTGCTTTGTGCATGAGAACCCTTCCATGTGGCAAAGTTTCTTAAGTTGAGCAGAATTTCATTTCAACACGGCCTACAATAGGTCCACAGGTACATCCCCCTTTCAGAAAACTTATGGAAGACCACCACCATGTCTTCTCGAGTACACGTTGGGATCCACGGCTGTAGAGGCTATTGAGTTTGATTTACTCCAACGGTCAGTACTCCTGGCATCTCTGAAACAAAATTTAAGAAAAGCTCAGGCTTGTATCAAATCTCAAACAGATCGTAGGCGGAAATATATTACCTTTAAGGTGGGCGATAAAGTACTCCTCTGTCTTCAACCATTTCGACAACTCTCAGTTCATCGACGGTCATCCCATAAGCTGAGCCTACGCTTTTATGGGCCGTTTGAGATTCTCGAACGAGTGGGCAGTGTGGCCTATCGTCTACAACTTCCTCCAGGGGCACGGATCCACCAAGTCTTTCATGTATCCCTGTTGCGTCCTTTCTGCTCCACAGGCCAGTACACACTTCACAATCTTACGGCGGAAAATCACAGTATTTCTCTGGCACATTCCCCAACCGCTATTGTTTCTCAACGCACCATTTAGAGAAACGGTCGCCAAGTCCCACAGGTTCTGGCCCAGTGGGAGGGGTTAATCCCAGAGGACTCCACTTGGGAGGATGCCTCTCTTTTACTATCTGATTCTCTTTCAAAAGTTCCTTCGGTGGTAACCTCGACTGATGAACATGAGAAATATGTGTTTCTATCTAAGCCTCTTACAGAGGCTCCCCCTTTGATAATCTCGAATGCTGAGAAAGAGAGAGACAGACAGTAACTCATTAATGACAAGGTCCTATCATTTGACTCCATCGCAATTTCCTCCAATCAGGAAGAAGATAAGCAGATTCTTATCCCCTCCACACCCCATCACGTGTCTGTAGCTGTCAACAAGCCACGTCAACTCCAGTTGTTGCCCACCGACACACCTGCTGCCTTTAATCCTGAACCACCGTTTTCTCGTGGGCCTATGGATCTCGAGGACGAGTCCTGTCCTTATGGGGAAGGGAATGTTGGGCCAACTGCGGATAAGCCCAAACGTAATAGGAGGAAGCCCGCTTACTTAACTAATTACTTCCAATAGCCCAATTAAGTTCAACTATGATGAGCTTTATTATTCAATTTTATTAGACTAAGAAAATAGCGGTAAAGAAAATATATTGTAAACAAACGAGGTATTAATAGCCCATGAGGGGCGGGAATGAAAATTAAGAAAGTTTGGACAAATTCTTCTCCCATCTTCTTTCCCTCTCTAAACCTTCTCTTCTTTCTTGACTAATTCCAAATCTGGTACCTACATTAAGCCACCAAGTTAAGCCTTTGTTTTAGAAATATATATGTGGGTTATTATTTTTTATATTATAGAAGATAATTTTATTTTTTATACATGTATAAAAGTTGGGGGATGAACAAAACTATTTCACTCTATTTAATTAACATGACGACAAATGAACCAACTACACTTTTATAAATAAGTAAGAGATAAAATTATCTCGTAAAAAACATTAATCCCTAACTTTTAAATTTCTAAACTCTAGTCAAGCCATCAATTTCCCTTTGTCTCTCTTCATTCTTTATTGGTTTCCCCCTACCTTTAAATTTTATGGGTCTATTTGATTATATTTTTTTTATAAAAAAAACTATTTTGTAGAATAATTAATAAAATAGGTATTTTTTGTTTTTTTCTTATTTTAAAAATTAAAAGTGAAAATACAAAATAAAAATAACTTAGACATATTCTTTAAATTTGATTCTAAAAATTAAAAAATAATCATAATATTTAAAACTATTTTTATAAAATAAACTTTATCGGACATAATTTTTTTTAAATTAAAAAATATTTTTAAAAACAGAATTCAAACTGTTACTGTGTTGCTCTCCTTTCCACGGTCACAAGGATTCACTACCTGTGGGGAAGGTCTGCGACTTAATGTTATTATTACTAAACGTGGGATCTGCTCCCTGCAACTGTGGCTGGTTTGCATCAGCGACTAAATATAATATATAAATAAGGGTTTAAGTTTTCTTATGTTGTAGGATTGTAGGAGATAAAAAAAGTAGAGAGAAGTTAAATGTGGGTCCCATATTTTATATTAAAAAAGAAAAGAAAAATTAATTGGCACGGAAAACGAATTAGTGTAGGAAAATGATGTACTCTTATGTAGCATAAGAGTATTATTTCCCTATAAATAATACTATGATCGAACAAAAAAAATATTTTTTTAATGATTAAGACTTTTTAAAAATAATGCATAAATAGATATATTTTACGTTAATTATTTTGATAAAGTTGAAACATTTCACTTACCCTGTATTTCTTTTAAGAGAAAGAAAATAAAGAAAAATTTAAAAATTTCTATATGTATATCAATAAAATAAAATAAAAAGAAATCATACACTTAAGCCATCATATAAAAAATCTACTCAGATAGAAAAGAGTTTTTTTTTTCATATATAAATTTTCATGGTTTAACATCTTTTATTTCGTAAAAGATAATTTTATTTTATATATACACATAAAAATATTTTTTTTTCCTTATCTTCACATATATAAATTCTACATATTTATATATATATATAAAAGATAATTTTATTTTTTATAACGTAAGAAATATCAAATCATATAACTTTTCTATTATTTTTCCTCTATCTATTTTTCATTAACTCTCACTTCTTTCTTCATTGCTGGAACTTTTTTTTTCTGGCTCAATTAATGTTATTTATTTAATTTTATTGATGGGACCTCTTTTATAAATCTTGTCGGTTACGCCACTGATTATTAGATTATTAGTTGAATATTTACGGTAAACGTTCTGGAAATAACTAATTACGTCAGAGACTAGACTTGATGATTACGTCACAGTGATAAGCGGTAGATGATCCCTCATGGTGTTTTGAAATCACATGTCTCACGTTGCCACAGTTGGACAAAAAACCCAAGTTGCCACCACTCATATTTAGCATCGTCCCTACTTCAGCCATGTGACACACAGTAAGATGATGTAACCTGAGCCGTTAAATTTATTTGAAATTCTTATCAATTACTCCATTAATTTTTTTTATTTAAATTCACATTTAATATTGTTAGTAATTGAATTAATTTATCAATTTTGTCCGTATTTTACTTGCATAAAAAATTCTGAAGTAATTTAATATAATTTTTTTGATAATCAACAGTAAATTTGTTTCTTTTGTTAATGCTCAAATTGGTCTTCTAAACAATGTTTTCTATCCATCTGCGGAACACTGACCATTTTGTCACGTTTGGCTAAATTTGTTATCAAACTGTCACGCCAACAGTAAATTTTGCCAAAATGTCACGCGACATATTTCTCTACACAGTGTAGCGAAATATGTTTGCAAGTAATTCGTTACACTGTGTAGCGAAATATTCCATGTCAGGCTGCACAGTCAGCAAAAATGACACGTGTCAAGTAGGCAGAATTCAAGCATAATTCGCTACACAATGTAGCGAATTTCTGCTTGCTTGACACATGTCATTTTTTGCTGACTATGCATTCTGACATGGCATATTTCGCTACATTGTGTAGCGAATTACTTGCAAACATATTTCGCTACACAGTGTAGCGAAATATGTCGCGTGGCATTTTGGCAAAATTTACTGTTGACGTGGCAGTCTGGTAAATTTTTTTGCCAAGTGTGGCAAAATGGTCACTCTTCCCCCGTCTGCTTCACATTTTTCAAACGCTTGGCAAATATGTTATTTGAGAAAATTGTTCAATATCCTGAACCAAACATGATCCTCCCAAAATATCAAAGTCAGATGCATAGAAATTTTTTCTAATAACCTGAACCAAATGCCCCTAAAGGTAATGTATTTCTCATATAACATCGAGAAAAATCATCTCCTGTACTCACAACTTTTCCCCCAATTTCCATGGACCTTGAATTGAACCCGAACTCTGGGTACATGATTCTTGTTCACTCGGATGATCCCAATCAATATATGTGTAATGTAGAATTTCAGCCCAAAAAGGAGCAACAACATCATCGCCTGCGTGTACTACATAATAATAATAAACAAGAATTAATTACATCAACAAAATCGTATATGCAAATATGAGTTGTTTCATAACATACCTTCAGGGTGTTCTGGTGCTTGACCCGAAGCCATGTCATGATGTACTACGATTCGAGACTCCCTCAAATCATGCCATGGCTGAATTTGAGTACCGGACCTGCCACATTCTTCGTTATTGTCCGAAGCACTCGCATCCTCTACATGAAGACATCCTCCATTGCAATATTTTCCTCCTCATCATCCTCATAGTCCTCATCCACAACCCAAGTAGGGTCGTGTTCATCTTCCTCAGACATGTTAACAGCCGGAGCAGCATATGAGGATGCATTAAGAGGAGAATTGGAAGTAACTGACCTCATTGGTAACATAACATCCCTCGTTGTGGCAGTATCCACGTACAACTCTAAGAAATCCTTTATAGAGTGGTTCAAGAACTCTTCCAGCACCATATCGATGTCTTCGATCGACCACTTGCAAACTAATGTATTGTTTACATTGCCATAATCTTGCCGTGACTAGAGTGATTGATTGGTTGTCTTCAAGACATAATTTTGGCGTATTTTCTTATGGAGTTTCATAACGGTTAAGTTCCGCTTAATACGTGATGGCCCTTTCTCCCCTACAAAAATAACACCGCGATGACCATCATCTTTCCTACCGTTATAATATAGAACAAAACGAAAAGAATCAAAATTCGAATTCATTCTTAAAAAGAAAAAAAGAAAAACACAAAACGAAATATAAATAAACAAGTGCCAATGAAACTAGGAGTTTAAGAATAATGAGTGAGAAGAGTGTATAGAGGAGAGGTGTATAAATAGGGTGTAGTTGAGTCACTCACGCCCTGATTGGGCATGACTACCAAGTGGAACACGCCTCTGTTGGGCGTGTCTCTCTCCTCCAGGTCACGCTTCATGTGGGCGTGTCTCTCTCATGACTCATGCCCTACATAGGCGTGTCTCTCTCTACTGGGTCACGCCTCATGTGGGCATGTTTGACTATTATACCTGCGTAAATAGTTTCTAAACAACTACATTTGCGTAATTATTTATTAAAAAAAGTAATATTTAAATTTTTTTGCCTCTCTATCTATATCTACTTCCTATACATCTAAATAAGGAGTAAATGAGTAAATTTTTAATGCATTAGATACATTAAATTTAGTGCATCAGTCTAATTATTTTATGATACATAGATAAAAAATTATTACATCATATAAAAGAAATAGATAATATGATATTTTTATTTATATATCACAAAATAGTTAGATAAATATACTGAATTTTTAGTGCATCTGATGCATTAAAGATTTTTTTCCATAATATTGTACTTTTTGGTCAATTTTCTAAAAAAATATAATTATTTAACTATTTAATCTCGACCTGAACATAATATTCCAAACACAATATAAATATTGAAAAAAATATTTCTGCTGTTAATGCATATAAATTATCTGTATTTATTTCCAAAACGACATTGTTTTGATATTGAAATCTTAAAAAATTATAAATTTAAAGATTATTATAACCCTGAAATAAATTAAAATTATAAAAATATCATAATTTCTGTCCCAAAACGACATCATATTGGACTTACTGCAGATAACTTATCTGCCGTAACTGCAAAAAAAACAAATTGATAAATATTTTGTATACGAAAAAACAAAAAATATCCCGTGCTCCGCTAATGATTTGAAGGTTTTGCCAATTCAATTTATTTTTTTAAAAAAAAAAGTTGTATGAAGAAGGTTGCCAAAATTTTGTAAAAAGAGCATTGGAGATGCTAATCAAGCACATGACTAACAGCACTTGGCGATTTGCCTGCCACCTATAGAAGCTTATCTACAATGGTGTGAACAAATTTTTTTCTTCTTAAAGTGTACCCCCAAAATAAAAAATAAAAAAAGAAGTGTAAACCCGTGTCACTCGTGGGATTATAAATAGGCACAAAGATTGCAGCTGTATGCGGCAACAATATCGTACTCTCTGCTAGCCTAATAGTTCCCATTCACTAATTAAGAGGATCACATTTGAAGACCCACATGATGGTTTGCCACGTGCTTGGTGGGTGTAACTTCAGTTCGGGTTAAATTTTAATAAATTATATTTATTATGTATAATTATATAATTAATTATAATTTGGCCCAGTGTAAAATTGTAATTTGGCCCGAGTTAAAATTTAAAATTTGACCCGAGCTAAAATTTAAAATTTGACCCTTTTATCAAAAATTAAAATATATTTGGTGAGAGATTTGGATAAGTTATGTGTTTTCATTTCCATTTATATAAAAAAATTAAAATATTTTCAATAAAATTTAAAAATATTTAATAAAATTATAATTCTTTTGATGCTTCCTGCTCAAGTGTTTTATATTTAATATAATTTAAATATATTATGATATGAACTAACTAAAATTAAAAAAATAAGAGTAAATACTCTTTTTGGTCCTGAGCAAATCTCATTATGTCCGCTTTAGTCCCTAGCAAATAAAAAGGCTATTTGTGGTCCCTAAGAAATTCAAAATGGACCCATTTAATTGAAATCGTGATCCCTCATAAATTAAAAAAAGATCCACATTAGTCTATCAAAAGAACTAAAATGAATCCACTTTAAATTTTTTAAGGACCACAAATAATCTTTTTATTTGCTAGAAACTAAAATGGGTATCGTAAAATTTTTTAGAACCAAAAATAATATTTACTCAAAAAATAAATATACATTAAATTTTTTGGCCCGAGCTTCAGTTGAAGCCCGGCTCCACCACTGGTTTAATTAGTATCTTGCTTAAGGACTTGTTGGTTGGCAGATCAAGGGCAGACATATTAGACGAGCCAACTCGAGGAGGATGCGTCACATATTTGAAGACCCACCTGATGGTTTAATTTGTATTCGGTCTCGAGAATTGTTGGATCATATCGTAGTCACGTAGTGTATGTGCTCAAAGTTCTAGTCAATATCTCAATTATTGTGCATAAGTAATAAGCTTAAACTCAAGATATTGCAAAGTATTGGCAATTGTAATAAATGGATTCAGTGCGTGTATTTGAGATCTTTAACTTTTTATTTATAGGAGTTATTTTTTGGGCTTGAATTCTTATTTGTAGAGATAAGAATTTTATCTTCATTATTTTTATCATCTTATGCTATTAAGATAATTATGTCATTATCTATTAAAACATTTATAGATAAATAATTAAGATATGGATATATTCTATAACAAATAGCTGAACCTCAATTATTAGTTTTTGTGCTTTTCTTACGGGCTAGTGCCCTCCATGTAAAAAACAAAAACAAAAAATAAATAAAAATTAAGAGGATCACAAGATTAATTTGGGGATAATGTTCGGCTCCATAACATACAAAGGTCCAAAAACTATTGGACCATAACCGATCAAAGCTGATGAATTCATGAAAGTCCTCGGCATAAATTTGAAACATTGACCCATTTGCCATTTTTTTAATTTTTTTTTATCTAAATGTCAAAATTTCTCAAAATATCACGTGTATAAAATTATTACAGCAGATAGCAAACTTTATTTATTAATATAGCATGTTTTTGGAAATAATAGCAAACCATATGAAATAGAACCCCTAATTCGCTATGTATCCTAACGAGCTATATATATGTGTCGTAATAGTACCGTGATACAAAATCACATGGCTGTGTACTATGATGTACAGACATTGACACAAGACATGAAAAATGACACGACACGCCGATACGTTAATTCTAAAAAATAGCATATTTTGACACGTTGGGACACGTTTTGATATTAAATAATATTTTTAATATATATAATATAATTTAGATTTAATACAACAACAGTCCATATTAAGTCATATAATCAATCAAATATTCAAATTTTATAACATAAATAAAAAAAAATATTTCGTACCTTGTTAATTTTCATGTCAAATTTCATAACAAAAAAAATTGATTTATAAATAGTTAATAAAAAAATTAAGACTAAAAAAAAAAAATATCTCGGAGCGTGTCAGAGCGTTTGACCACGTGTCGAAAAAAGTTGACTGCGCGTCAGAAAAACGTGTCGGAACATGCCGGAGAGTTGACCACGTGTCCCAAAATGTCGAACGCGTGTTGGAGCATATCGGTGTCCGACTCACATTTTTTCAAAAATTAAAATGCCGTGTCGGGGTATTAGAGGCTCGCTGTTGCTACTTTCATTACACTTTCTCTCTTTCTTTTCAAAAACTTTTTTTCCTTTAACTTTTATGACTTCCAACTTTTTGTTTCTAACTCTAAGTTAATTCGCTAGCCAGTATAATGAATTTATACCATATTGATATGTGTCCTAACAATTTTCAGAGCAGACTGATATTTCACATAATTTGTTACTGTTGACAACGAACTAGGTCCAAAAATATCCCACATTAGTAAACAAAATTCGATACTTGTTGTAAAAAATTTGTACGCGTGACATTTTAAAAATTTTTATTGTTTGCCTAGTAATTCAGCAAATTTTTCTTTTGAAAAATAACAAATTGATCATTGTTCCCATAAATTTGGCCAGCTAGCACACTCACAATATGAACAATCTCATTTTTGTTTCTTTTCTATTTCCTTGCATTGATGCGGTAGTCAGATCGAGTTCGTGTGTGTGCGTAGCTTTTTTTCATCATTTGTTACAAAAACTGAAAAAAAAAATGCATTTACTATTTTTTTTCAAGCAAAAACATGACTAAGTATAGAAGCAGAACTATTAGAAAAATGTATTTGATATTAGGGAAAATATAACGTAAAAAGAGAAATTTAATAGTAATTAATTAATAATTTGAAAGAAAATACTAAACAAGGGTGAAGCTGAGTGTCTTAAAAGAAGAGAGTTAATTGATCAATAAAATATTATTTATGATCGAGCATTATTTTTAACCTGGACACGATACAATCAATAACTTTATGTTAAACACAATATAATTTACGGGTTCATGACATAACGTAAATTAAAATATATAATTATTGAGCTATTTAATCTCGACATCAACCTTAATATTCCAAATACAATATAATTTTTTTAGGGAAATATTACTCTCCTTCAACATGAGATATCATCTCTCATTTTCTCTTTCTTCGATTTTCGTGCCCCACTTTTTTTTTGTAATGGTGGGACCCACCTATTTTCTCTCTACAACATAAGATATCTATCTTATGTTGAATGAGAGTAATAAAACCCTTTTTTTTATCAACGAAAAAAAAATCCCGTGCACCCCTGATGATTTGAAGGTTTTGCGAATTCAGTTTCTGATTTTTTTTAAAATAAATTATGTATGAAGAGTGCCGCCAAAATTTTCTAAAAAGAACTTGCCTACCACCTGTAGTTGAAGGAAGAATCGAGATATCTTGGGTTTTTGACGAAGAAATGTAAATTTTAAAAAAAAATCTACTTATTTAGTTAGGTGAAAAAATATTTTATTAGATTAATGTAGAAAGATGAGTTTCATATGACTATGTATTTAGTTGTACATTTGACACATCATGTTTCTGAATGTGATGTGACTATACCATGAAACAAGTGCCTGAACATGACGTGTCTTGGTATTGTGTTGATCAGAGTTGTAAGAAATGCACATCTGGTACATACACATTCAGATGCGCACCAGATACAAATATGTTCAAACTTGTAAAAAACGTGCACATGGTACAAACATGTTCAGACACGTACCTGTTATAGATGTGTTTAGATTTGTCAAAAATATGCATGTGTCAGGTGCGTGACTAAAGTGTAGTCACCTAAAATGCATCTTCCAACATTAGTTGGATAAAATATTTAATCAAAGAACTAAACAAATAAATTTTTTTGAAATTTGCTTTTCTTAGATAAAAATCCAAATATCTTGGTAGTGACAGGCACAGCACAGGACTCAGACCAACATAAAGGACAACTCTTATATTTTATTTATCATATAACAGAATTATAATTATACAAAAATAAATTAATATGATAATTTTATAATTAGTTATTTCAATTATTTTATCTTTTTTTATCATAATTAATTCACGTAAAAAATTAAATAATAGAATAACAATGTTCATTTCATGTTTTTACCATTCTCATTGATGTGCTGTGTCAGTGTAAATAAAGCATTATATACTCATTCACACTGAACAAGTTGCGGAACAGGTCAGTGCTATTGGGAAATACCGAAATACTACGTCTCATAACAGTAAAGAAAGCGCAATAAGAGTGTGTTTGGTTGGAAGATTTTGATGAGATAGATAGAAAAATGGAGAAGTGGGATTGTATGATCACCTTGTATGGTTGAAGGGTTTTACAAATTTGTCTATCTAAGGGGGTGTTTGGTTCAGGTTAAAATTTTTTTTACTAGAGAAACGTAATTACTAGGAATCTGCAGGAAAATTGAGTTAGATAGGAAAGTTTAAAAAAAGTTGTTTGGTTGGACAAAATTTCACCAGGAAAATTGAGTGAAATTTCTGAATCCGTGTTTGGTTGAAGATAAAAGATTGATGGGAAAACTTAACGAAGTTACAAAAAAACCCTTTTACACATAACCCTTGTAACTTCTCTGACGCGGTATATCTTGTTCACGGGCGTCTTCTTCGACCAGCTACAAGAATGGAACCAGCTACCAAATAGAGGGTCTTAACATATCTCCACAACGCATACAATCGGGTCCAGCCATTTTCATTAAAATGTGAGAATATACATAAACTGGACTCAAAACTGCAAAAATAACCGAGTTTCATTCTCGTTTACCTGACCTTCCATCATAACCATTTGGCTTTCTTCACTCAAATTTCCATTTGGGTTTCTTCAGAACCGCCAATTTTGGGTTTCAGAACATAGATGAGTGATGTTTTGTAAAAAGTTGTTTGCTGACGTGTGAGGGTAATCTTGTACCACTTTATTCACTTCTCCAGTTTTTAGAAAAATACCACGTCCCAGGCTGCTTTCGTTAACAGTAGTTTTGTCCCTTTCTAACATAATTGTAGATAGCTAGGTAACTGAGAGTGATGGTAAAATTCATGAAATCCTTCTACCAAACGTGGAGAACTGAGAATCCAGAAATCAGTTTGCTAGGAAACCACTCAAAAATCCTGAACCAAACACTACCTAAAAGATTTTTTGTTATAATTAAAGGAGTGAATTTTAAAAGTGAGAATTATATTCAGTATTGGAGCTCAAGGCCGAGGCCGAGCTATTAAAGTTGAAGCCCTTCACTGGGCTAAGCTCGAGGCTGATGCCAAGCTTTTAAACTTGAAGCTCTTTATTGGGTTGAGCTCAAGGCCGAGGCCGAGCAATTAAACTTGAAGCCCTTCACTGGGCTGAGTTGGAGCTCAAGGTTGAGGCTGAGCTCTTAATCTTAAAGCCCTTCGTTGGGCTGAGCTCAAGGCGTGGCTGAACTCTTAAACTTAAAGCCCTTCACTGGGCTGAGTTGGAGTTCAAGGCTGAGGCTGAGCGATTAAACTTGAAGCCCTTTGTTGGGCTGAGCTCAAGGCCGATGCCGAGCTTTAATCCTGAAGCCCTTCGTTGGGCTGAGTTGGAGCTCAAGGCCGAGGCCGAGCAATTAAACTTGAAGCCCTTCGTTGGGTGTTGAGCCCAAGGCCGAGGCCGAGATAATAAATTTGAAGCCCTTCGTTGGGCTGAGCTTAAGTCCGAGGCCGAGCTAATAATTCTGAAGTCCTTTGTTAAGCTGAGTTGAAGCTCAAGACTGAGGCTGAGCTTTTAAACTTGAAGCCCTTCGTTGGGCTGAGCTCAAGGCTGAGGCCGAACTAATAATTTTGAAGCCCTTTGTTGGGCTGAGTTGAAGCTCAAGGCTGAGGCTGCTTTTAAACTTGAAGCCCTTTGTTGGCCCTTTTTTATTTGAACTCGACTTTTATGCCGTGGTCTTTTAATTTGTGCCTCGCTTCTTTCGCGGGGGTTTTTTAATCTAAACCCGGCTTTTTATTCCGTGGTCTTTTAATTTATGGCCCTGCTTCTTTCGTGGAGGCTTTTTTATCTGATCACGACTTTTTATGTCGTGGTCTTTTGATTTGAGCCCCGCTTCTTTCGCGGAGGCTTTTTTAATCTAAACCCGGCTTTTTATGCCGTGGTCTTTTAATTTGAACCCCGCTTCTTTTGCAGAGGCTTTTTTATCTGATCCCGGCCTTTTACACCATGATCTTTTAATTTGAGCCTCGCTTCTTTCCCGGAGGCTTTTTTAATCTGAACCCGGCTTTTTATGTCGGGGTCTTGTAGAGACGGAGATTCTCATTTGCATTGGGGTTCTTGAGCTTCTTGCACGACGATCGCCCTTGTATTAAGATTTGGTTGTAGCAGCGCTTCTCTTGCTACCGCGGTGATTATCTGTGGCTTTACGCTTGTGCTCTGCGTGCTCACTATAGTTGGGTGGGAATCGAACTTTACGATTTCCCACAGACGGTGTCAATGTTCGATTCTATTAAACCGTATAATAATACCTCAAGGGTATGCGCTCAGAGATATCCTATGGATAGATATCTTGGTTGGCTTATAGCCAATATCCCCATCACTGCGCACAAGAAATAGGCTTTAGCCGAGACGTGGGTGTGTGCACATTGTGGGCAGAAGTAGTCAATGAGTTCAGAGTATGTACCTGGGGTCTTTAACCTCTTAATTATAAGGGTTACCTCTTGGATTTGTGTAGATCTCCCAGTAGTAGTAGAATTCAACTTCCTTTCTGTTAGAATAGGAACTCTATCCTTAGCAACCTTACTGTTTTATATTGTTAGGATAATTGAATAATAATCCTTTAAGGGATCATTAGGTAGGTGGTTAAGATATGAAAATATTACATAACACAAATAATATCTTATGTTAAAATTCTTGATACTAATATTATCTTATTATTATACGGATTCACATTATATAAATGAAAATATATAATTATTAACTATTTCATCTCGACATGAACATTAATATTCCAAACACAATATAAACTTTTTGTATCGGAAAAAACAAAAAATATCCCGTGCACCCGGCACCCCTAATGATTTGAAGGTTTCGCCAATTTAATTATTGTTTTTTTTTAAAAAAAAATTATGTATGAAGAATTAATGCTGCCAAAATTTTCTAAAAGGAGAATTGGAGATGCTAATCAAGCACATGATGAGTAACATCACCTGGCGATTTGCTGCCACCCATAGAGGCTTATCTAGAATGTGTGGAGTGAACAATATTTTTTTTCTTGAAGTGTCCCCACAAAAAAAAAAATGTGTAAACCTGTTTCACGGATAAATTTTTAGTATGTACAACATTTTTTCACTTGTAAAAAAAATTTAAACACTTTTCAAAAATAAAAATTTCGCCACCATGCATTTTTTTCCAAAAATGACAAAATATTGTACTATTTAAATACAATAGTAATACCAAGAATTTATTCCACTTTCACAGTTTCAGTAGCTCGTGGGATTATAAATGGGCACAAAGATTGCAGCTGTCTGAGGCAACAATATCGTAAAGTACACTCTGCTAGCCGTATAGGTCCCATTTCCAAAAAGAGGAATCACATGTTTATGTGTGGCCCCATGTCATACAAAGGTCCAAAAACTTTTGGGCATAACCGATCAAAACTGATGGCTTCATGAAAGTCCTTAGCATGAATTTGGCCGGCTAGCACACTCACAATATGAACAGTCTCATTTTTTTTTTCTTTTCTATTTCCTTGCATTGATGCGGTAGTCAGTTCGAGTTCGTGGAGTGCGTGCGTAGCTTTTTTTCATCATTTGTTACAAAAACAGAAAAAATAAATACAATAACTATTTTTATTTTCAAACAAAAACATGACTAACTATAGAAGCTGAACTATGAGAAAACTGTATTTGATATTAGGGAAAATATAACGCAAAAAGAGAAATTTAATAGTAATTAATAATTTGAAAGAATTTATTAATGAAAAAAAATGTAAAAAAAGAAAATGACTAAACAAGGGTGGAGCTAAGTGTCTTAAAAGAAGAGAGTTCAATAAAATATTATTTTAGATTAAGGATTATTTTTAACCTGGACACGATACAATTAATAGCTTTATGTCAAAATTCTTGATACTAACGGATTCACATAACATAAATGAAAATATATAATTATTCAGCTATTTAATCTCGACATGAACATTAATATTCCAAACACAATATAAATTTTTTTATCAAAAAAAATAAATTCCTGTGTACCCCTAATAATTTGAAGGTTTTGCCAATTTAGTTTTTGATTTTTTTTGTAAAAAAAATTATGTATGAAGAATGCTGCCTAAATTTTCTAAACAAAAGAACTTGGCTATTTGCCTGCCACCTGTAGCTGAAGGAAGAATCGAGATATTCTGGTAGTCAGAGGGCTTCCCTCCGCTAATAAACAGGTGAACTCTTATATTTTATTTAATATGATATGATTACGTATAAGAATTATAATTATACAAAAGTAAGTTAATATGATAATTTTATAATTATTTTTTTTAATATCTATATATTTTTCTTTATCATAATTGATTCAATTTTGTAAAAATATAATTTTTCTACATGATCATATTACATTAAAAATATATGAAAAGATCCGGGCTTTTTCACCCTTTTACCCCTTATTAATTAATTAATAATTATTTTGCTCCTGATTCGAAACTATTTATCAATCTGCCCCTCTTTAGTCGACTACCTTGCATTTTTAATCGAATAAATGGCCAAAACAGACAAAAAATGGTTGCTGGGAGATTTAGTCGACTAAATCTCCCTATTTAGTCGACTAAATCTTCATATTTTACAAAAAAAAAAAATAAGTCAGTATGATTTTAATCGATTAAGTAGAGAGATTTAGTCGATTAAATCTCCCAACAACCGTTTAGTCGATTAAAAATGCAAGTTAGTCGATTAAAGATGGACAAATTGATAGATAGTTTCGAATCAGAGGCAAAATAGTTATTAATTAATTAATAAGGGACAAAAGGGTGAAAAAGCCAAAAGATCCGCTCTCGATAAACTCACGAGTTTCACGTTCCAATTAAATAAAAGAGGCCATTTTTTCCTCTGCAGCTACACAAGAGAAATGATAAATAAGTTTCAGCTAAAAATGAATAAAAACATCTCACATGTTAAAATAAAGATTTAATAAAAAATAAAATAAAAATATCGCACATATTGTAAGAAATCTTTTATATATATATATATATATATATATATATATATATATATATATATATATAAACAATGCAAGAAGCCAAGAACAAATTAATGGGATTTGCATCTATCATGTCACATGATACAAAAAAGTTTCCTACACACAATATTTTGTGGAGCCCACACTTTTTGAAGCAAAATAAAATAAAAATTAAGGCACGCAAAATGAATCTTTATATCATTACACAATCACTTTTCTTACAACATAATTCTTATAAAACTCCAAATTATTCGCATAAAACAAACCACATTGATTACACGCAGATCTCGCAAATATCTCAGTGTGTGCATGGCAATATTTTATTCTTTTACATTGTTTATAGGTGGAATTTTTATTTTATTTTATTTACGTGGCTAAGAAGAATTTTTGTATAAAAAATATATGTAATAACATAATTTTATTTTAAAAATATATATTTAATAACTATTATATATTTAATATTAAAATAACAATGTTCACTTCAATGCAGAATAAGATTTGAGACGTCTATCAGTGAATGTTAACCGGAATATATGCCAATCTGAAAAGTGAGCGAAGTTACTCTGGTTCTGCAGAAAAAAAAAATGGCTGGGACTGAGATGAGAGAAAGAGAGAAAAGATTGAGCAGAGAAGAGAAAAAAATAATTAATACAGATGTTAATTTTTTAATGGAAGAACTGCAATGGTCTTGGAGCATATTAAAAAATTTCATAAAAAGTGAAAATAACTTCTCAAAAGATTTTTTCTCTCTCTTAAAAAGAGGTTGCAGTGTTAAAATGAATAATTTTCATTTAATTCAAAATAAATTATTTGCATCAAAACAAACACATTAATTACGCAAAAATAATTGAGTTCGATTCGAATAAGCTTGACTTATCAATCGGAATTTGTTCGGGTCATGTTTACGGGAATTTCAACCGCAATTGTGGGACTCTCATTAAGGGTAAATACTAATTTTTTTTTGAGCCAAACTTAGATGGAAATTAGTCCTAACTCAATTACTTTCCATTTTCATTTAGTTTACATTTCTCAATTAATTGTTTTTTTTTTGATAACATCTCAATTAATTTTTACTTGAAATATAACTTTTGTTTTAATTTAGTTTATAATTTTTATTTAGTTTTCATTAAGAGTATATATTATTTTTTTTAATTTATTATTATTATTGTTATTAATCGATTAAGTGTGAAAAAGAAATCTGATTTATTGGGTCTAAAGCAGACATGTGGCATCTTTTTTTCTCATTATCATTATTATTAACCGGTTAAGTGTGGAAACGAAATTGATCCATGCGGTGTAAAGCAAACACGTGTCATTCCATTTTTCATTTAGTTTGCATTTCTCAATTAACTTTCATTTGAGATATAATTTTTGTTTTCGTTTAGTCTACGATATTTATTTAGTTTCCCTTAAGAGTATATTCTATTATTATTTTTATTAAATTATTATTGTTATTAACCGATTAAGTATGAAAAGAAATATGTTTCATTGGATATAATGCAGACACATAATATTTTTTCCTCATTATCATTATTATTAATTGGTTAAGCGTGAAAACGAAACTGATTCATGAAATGTAAAGCAGACACATGTTATTTATGTCATCTAGTGATTTTTCTCATTAGTTATATATAGATACTAGTTATTGGATTAAATTGGTTGTTCCACATAAACATTTACTTATATAGTTACATAGAATTAAGGGTGTAAGTACAGAAAATTACCCCTGAGAAATCCGCAGATATTAGTTTGTATGATCATTAAATAATTTTATCTTTTTAAATGAGATTATTATTATTTTTTAATTTCCAAAAAAAAATTGTTGATAAGAATTAACACGGTATATGAAATATAAGTGTATAGGGAAATTATTTGGAACCAGAGTTTGTGATTTAGATATCTTACATCTATTTTCTAAAAAGATGATAGTTTAACGGAGACGGGATACATAATTCATGCTTAGTTGATGAAACGAATGAGTCCAAGAAAGTTTGTTTTTATTCATACTGTCAAGTCAGAAAAGAAATATGCAATTATTGATGAGAAAAGTGTTTCTCATTTTAAATGACAGAAAGTTATGTCCTTTTTAAGAGAGATACAGATACAGAAAATTTGAATTTTAAATTAAAAAAATCACCTACTTTATCTCTTCTATGATTTTTGTTTTTCTGTGTGGGACATTGTAATAATTTATGTCATTTAAAATGACAAACACCAAACCCATTGTTAGTTGCCAAGAACTTTCTTGCATTTTGAAGGCTTATTGTAGCTCGCTGAGGATAATTAATTGGCACGCCTATTTAGCTTTATAATTATTTCATAAACAAATCAAATTCTACAGTTATAGATTGAGAAAATGTCAGATGCCAAATATTAAATACAACTTAGAGATTGATGAAAATTTTAATAAAATTAATTTTTTTTTTTAAATTCTAATGTGATATTTTTTTAAACTTAAAGAAATTTATTATTGAATCAAAGTTTAGGCTAGCACTAAGAAGTCAATTGACTCTAACAGATATATAAAAGCCACAAATTTTTTTTTATTAAAACTTCAATTGTCTGCTTAATAATTTTAGCATTCTTTTATAAAAATAGAGTAGGGTTATATTGACAATTTTTTTTTTACAAACTTAAAAACTACATTATATCTGACTGGTAATACTCTATTTAAGAGTGTATTACCGGCCAGACATAATATAATTTATAAGAGTTGGTAAACAAAAAAATTATTTATAGGGAAGTAAGTTGAAAGTTGCATTTTATAGTGAGCAAAATTAATTTTTTATGTGGGACATTGTAATTTTTCCAAAATGTACCACATAAGTGTAATCTTAATATTGTTATGAAAAGGATTAGTGTGTGTTTGAATTAGTTTGTTTTGTATTGGGTATTCAAAGTATTTTAAGTTTTTAAAATACTTTGAATACCCAATACAAAACAAACTCATTCAAACACACACTAATCCTTTTAAGTGTTATAATAGATTTTCTTTTCATTTTAAAAGCTTTTCTTAAAACTATAAACGTTTACAGTTTTAAGAAAAGCTTTTAAAATGAAAAGAAAATCTATTATAATATTTAAGAAAATACAACATAATATTAGTTTCAATCGACAAGAAATTAATATTTGTATGCAATAAAAAAATACATTTTATTAATTGAATAAATATTTATGTTTTACATTAATTATTTTGATAAGATAGAAACATATACTCATAATTGGTGCGATGAAGAGTCCAATCGCGGATTGCGTCGTCGGGGACGACCATTAACCAAGACAACCTCTCTCTTTGATGATCATGTGATTTCAGTATAGGGTCGTGAAAATCCTATGACGAGAAGTGATCTGAATATTATGGAAATCAAGAAGTGTCGAAGGAAGCCAAGAGTAAAATTGGTCAGAAGAGTTTTTCAATTGCTTTTGGCTTCCCCAATTTTTAAAACCTAAAAATTTTAACTTTTCAAAATTAAAAAGAAAAATTTTAACTTTTTTGTTGACTTCTTTTATTATAAGCTCCCATCCAAATATGAAAAAAAAAAAAAATTAAAAGCATTTTATTTTATTTTAAAAAAAAATTAGTAAAAAAAAAACAACTTCTACCGTAAGAGAAGCCGATCCAAACGACCACTTAATGCGAAATGTTTTGTTTGTTTTTCGCTCAGACTTTTTCTTTTCTTTTCTTTTTTTTTTCGCTGAGAGATATTAACGATTTCGCACAAATGGGACCAAAAAGGACAACACTGTCTCATGCAGTTATAATTGCATAGAGGACAAAAGGCTTCTTTATCTAATTGGGAACGTGAGACATGTGAATTCACTTGTCTGTATATGGTGGAGGCCCTGTGATTGTGACGTAACTACCAAATCCAGTCCTGACGTAATTAGCTATTTTCAGAGATTATAATTATATTTTTTTTTTTACAATCTCTTACAATTATATTTTATTATCGTTAATTTTTGTTAATCAACAATTGTCATTTTCACAAATTAAATTCATTAATTAATTATTAATTTATAATAGATAATAATCGTTGATTGACGAAAATCAACAGTGATAAGATATAATTGTAAGAGGTTGTAAAATAAAAAGGTTGTAAGTATAACCTTCCTCTAGATATTATGTTTAAGCTGTAAAATTATAATCATTTATTTTAATATAATGAAAACTTTCTAAAAATATTTATATATATTAATAAGTATTTTATAAATAAAAGGTTGACATATTTATAAATATATTATTTATAAATGAATGTATTAATATATAAATATATTTATTTTTATTTTTAAATGATATTTATGTTTATCTAAAATTTCCTTAATAGTAAAGAAATTTTCAAATTGTATACCCTTTATGATATTTCTAATTAATATTACAGTTTATTTAAATTACTTTACCAAACAATTTATTTATAACTATTTAAAAAAAACAATTTATTTATAACTGTAATTTTTAAGATAAAAAATTATATAATTATCGAATAGCTTCAAATTCTTTTAAAAACTTATTTTTAGTTTTAATTTTTTAGTAACTTTTAAGCTGAAAAAAAGCAAAGGCAAGCATACATAAATTAAAAAATAATTAACTTTAGCATTTGAAAAAAATTAACAAATATTTTGTATCCAGCGTACCAATTTTTATTTATTTATTTATTTTTTATCCAAACGTTCCTGATTCCTTTGCGCTATCTGTTGTTTTTAAGAGAAACTCGAAAATAAAAAAATAAAACTTTGCCATCCTTCATTTTTTTTTATTCCAAACAAAGATTTATAATCTTCTTTGTCATCCACTCATCCCATTGCTGGGACTTCTTTTTCCCAGTTTATGCTATGCAATAATTTTTTTTATAAATTTAAAGTTCTCTAAAAATTATTTTCTTATTTGTAAAAAACTCGTTGAATGAAAATTTTATATATTACAAATTTCATCAGTTACTCAGACACGGCGACACAGAAAGTTTAATTAATTAAACTTTAAAAAATAATTTTTAATTGAAGCAGGGTGCAAAATTACGTCGGATATTTATGTTAATTTTGTCAGGGTCTTGATTGGATGGTTGCCTATATTTGAAAGAAGAATCGAGATATATTGCTAGTCACAGTCACAGTCACAGGGCTCCACTCCACGGGATTTTTTAAAGTGATTCGGAATTATTTTTTTGGGTGATCCTTTTTCTATTTTTGGAAAAATGTACTTCCTTTTTTGTCCCTCACTTTTTTGAAAATTCCCTCCCACTCCCTCGTCGTTTGCTACTTTTGACATGGGACCATGCGTACATGGACTCATGGAGCACTAAAAGTTTAAAACAAACCTCTCCCACTCCACAAACAAGCAGCTGAACTCAGAAGTCTCAAGTACCCATTAGACAAGAAGCCTTTTTTTCTCTCTGTCAGTTGCCTACACAGGAAAAATTCTATAATACTACGATAGTATGAATATCTAAAGAAACACATATAACTCTTAACTTTATATTTTTAAAATTTTAAATTAAAAATATTTTAAGTTAATATGATTAATTTTAATTTAGTATTTTTTATACTCAACTTAAATTAATTAAAGAAAATATTATTTAATATTTATAAAAAAAATTCCTACATATTTTTCATTTTACTTTTGAATTTCATTTAAATTTGAAATACTTATTTAACATACATAATACTATACTAAGTAAACTAAAATTTAATATTTATATACTGCTCAGTTTTGGAATCAACTAAAATCTTAATTTGGTGGTTCGAAGATTTGAATAATTTTTTCAATTTAATATATACTTTAATATTAAAATCATATTTAAATGATCCTCTTACTAAGTTACTGTATAAAAATAAATAATGTTATTTAGGTTATTCTTAATTTAAAAAACTTATACAATGTCAAAATCTTAACTAGTATAGTAGTATTAATTAGGGGTGTAAATAGGTTAGGTTAGGTTATGCTTTGCCTTAAATAGACTAGGTCTTTGTAAGAAAATATTGGGTCTGGCCTATTAGCCTGTGTAGGTCCCAAATTACAAGTCTGGTTTGACCTACATTTAAAAAATAAAAGTCTTGGCTTAGGTCTGTTAGCCTGTTTAAGCCTATTAAACATTCAACAATTAAAAGAATAACTAAAATAATATTACTTTATTATCCAAAATTATGAAAATAGTAATTTTATTTATTTTATTTAAAATAAATAATATGATATAGGCCGGTCTGTAGGCTTATAGACCCGACATATACAAAAAAAGCCCATGGCCTATGTTTTAAGAGAAAACATTTTCTCATATCGTAGAAGAGTTGTTTTCTCATATTAGTGACCCTGCAATTTTCGTGCACTATTTTTTTTTGCTTTTTTACTTTTTTAATAGATGTGGGCTCCACATAAGATGTCTACAGTATGAGAAATTTTTTTCCTATCGCATGAGAAAATCGAATCATATTTTTTAAATAGATTTTTTTAAAAGTCTAGACATGTTCTGTTATACTAGGCCAAATCTGACCTAATGTAAACTAGGCCGTAGGCCGTTGTAGACTGATCTAATCCATTTACATCTCTAGTATTAACTCTTTAACTGTAGAAGTTGTAATTATCCTCAAAATCAGCGCAGGAATCCCAGTAATTTTAAAAACCTGTCACAGATCCATTCACCCAATTCTATCGGTGCATAATTTGAATCATGATTTGAAGGTTTTGTCAATCGAAAGAGTGTCCCGATGTACTACTTTTTGGAAGAGATTTAAAGGATTAATCTTATTCCCGTTCCAAATAAAACTAGTCGAGAAATGACAAACCTATTAAAATATTTCAAAAAAAAATTGCACCAAATTTTTTCCTAAGAGCATTATTCCTGATGCTAATCAAGCACATGACTAAAAAAACTTGGCTTGTTATTAAAAAAAAAAAAAAACTTGGCTATTCGCATGCCACGTACAGAAGATTATCTAGAATGGTGTGAACAACAGTTTTTTCTTAAAGTGTCGCAAAAAAAAAAAGTGTGAACTTATGTCCTCAGCGGGATTATAAATAGGCACTGAGATTTCTTCTGTCTGATGCAACAATTCCGTAAAGTATTCTTCTCTCTGCTTCTAAATCCGATAGAGTTTTGTTTGAGGAGAATGGCCAACATGATCAAAAAGATAGTTCCAAGTTTGAACACTTCTGTTGGTGTTAGTGCTAATGCCGGTTTGCAGTTGCAGACATCAACTTCTGTTGGTGTCACTGCTAATAATGCTGGTTCGCAGTTGCAGGCATCAGTAGATTTTGGTACGCTGAACCCATTCAGCGTGGCTGATGATGTCATCTCAAAAAACATTATTGGGATCCATGATTCCCAGGCTGTTAGGCACGACGTTGATTCTCTTTACAATGTCGTCACAAACATTGTTCAGAGCTCCACTCATATTGATGGCTCCCTCGATCTCAAGGTTTAACTTTAATAATATTATCCACACATTTCTTTAAAATATATATAACACAAGAGGCTGCCATATATATACTCGTGCAATTATAATTTTTTTTATTTATTTATATCATTTTAATTACAGCGTGCCAAATCCATTGAACTCGTGGAAGACAAGGTTCCTCAATCTAGTTTCATGCCATCTTACAGTACGCTGAAAGAAATTGCTTGTCAGGTTATCCCTACTTATCTCATATCGAATTTCGTTACGTTATTTTATAGTGCATATATTCATTGATCTCTGAACGGTATAAAGTAAGATAATATTTAATTTTTATGCTTAATTGTGTGGTGATGCTTGTTCATACGAATATAACATGTTTCTATATGACTCACATGAAATTATATATTTTAGAAAATGATGGATAAATCTAACTGTGGTGACAGATGACATGCAAGCCATTCAATACATCGAATGCACACGTGTCTGTAGTGGGGATACTTGAAAAGCTTAGGAGTTATACATGGGATGCTAAAGCAGTGATAGCTTTGGCGGCATTTGCTTTGGACTACGGTGAAACATGGCGCCTTTCACTGATGAAAGCAGCAAGCAAGGAAAACGGATTGGAGCTTCATGTGTTCAGGCTCGGAGAATTTGATAATCCCAAACAGCCAAATGCTGACCTTATCAGCACTCTGGTTGATCGCACTTTGCAACTCATTGAGGGTATCATTAAGTTGGAGAAACTCATTGCTAACAAAGCTTATAGCGCAAAGGATGTTCCTGCTTTGTATAAAGCTCCTCGAGATCTTTATACTTATTGGGCAATCTTATCCCTTCTAGCTTGTGCTAATCAGATGACTGAATTGTGAGTTCTACACTTACATGCAATTGAAAATTTTGTGATCTTATCTCGATTTTTTTTTTCCGACCAATTGTTTTAATGTTGTGTTGATTCAGGGACTGGCACATCAAATCTGAAGTGGTTGGGAGGCTCAAAATTGTTCTGACACAATTGAATGCTGATCTGGATGAAATCAAAATCCAAATAGGTTATAAAGATAACGCTCTTATGTTTTTATTACTTTGTTACATTGCACTCAAATCTTAAAGACTGGAGTTGACGACAACATTAATTGTCGAGGGAACTTATTTAATTTTAACTTTACTGAATTGAAAATCCAATACTGACTAAAGAACATTCTCTGTCTATTGCAGCAAGTATAGAGGATTTGACATGGCGCTTCACTGTCTTCCAAACTTATTCAGGAATTTTGGAGCTTTTAAAAGCTCTGATATTCCCCAGAGATATTAAGCAACTCGAAATCTTCGATAACACTGCTCAAGAGTTGGTTAGTAACAAATTATAAACTGATATTTTCACTGATATTTCTATAAGCCATGCTTAGAAGGAGATCAATTGAAAACAAAACCTTTTTGTTCTTATATTAGTGAATGACATCATCTTTCAGTTTTGATGATCTAGATGCTTACTATTTTGGTGTTGGTTTGTCCTTAATAGGTTAACCACGAAGTGCTGAAGACAAAGAACCTACTATTGTTCATTTCTGGTCTTGACAACATTGAAGATGAGATTTCGGCTATAAAGTCAATTCACGACTCATTGACCAAAGACAAAGATAAACAGGATTATAAGATATTGTGGATTCCGGTTGTGGAAAAATGGAACAACGATGAGAAGAGTAAGTTTGAGAAGTTGAAATCTCTGATGCCATGGTACGTTGTGCACTACTTTTCACTTATAAAAGGTTTCAAAGTCCTACAAGAGGAGTGGAACTACCAGGGTAAGCCTATTGTGGTGGTAACCAATCCTCGCGGGGAGGTAATTAACAGAAATGCATTGCATATGATTTTTGTGTGGGGCATTAGAGCTTTTCCCTTTGGAGTTGGGGACATTGACAAACTTTCCCAGCACTGGAATTGGTTTTGGACCGAGGCATTTAAGATTCATCCCACTATTGAACTATGGGTGGTAAGTACAACTATTCAATATTATACAAGTTTTGACACCGTTAGAGTAGAGTAATGATATACAAGCAACTAATAGCAGTAATATGAAAAACAAAAAGGTTTGGTTAATTTTGTACAAACTATTCTAATTTTTGGATTATTTAATTTTGTGTAAAGTATATTATCATATCATTATACTCATTAATTAAAATATATATTGTGAATCAGACCCAGGAGAACAAGTATATCTTCTTTTATGGAGGTACGGACATCAAATGGACACAAACATTTGGTTCTCTTGTGGATGACATAAAAAAGGATCCAATTATGAAGGAGACAGACACTTACATAGAGCAATTCAACCTGGGAACAGTTGATAGTAACATTACATCCAAGTTCTGGGTGAACATAACCAACTCGTTTCTGAGCAAGATTCAAAAGGATCACTTTGAGGTTGATCTTGTCCTCAAAGATATACAGACTTTGCTCTCTATGCAAACTGAGAAGGGATGGGCTCTTTTGAGTAAAGGGAAGAATGTACTAGTTATTGGTTACAATGAGTCGATGGTGAAAGTTCTAGAAGACTTCAAAAAGTGGAAGACTAATGTGGTGGAGTTACAAGGCTTTGACAATGCATTCAAACACTACTATGACCAGATCAGTACAACCCTTCCTCTTCATTGTGTCCACTTCCATTTGGAAAATATTCGCTCTGGAGTCCCATTGAGCATGGGTTGCCCAGCACCATCCTGTAATCTGAAAATGGAGATTGAATCTGTGAATTACAAGTGCTGCCATGGGATACATTATGACCATATCACTGAAAATGGTGAAGCTCCCACACTGGTGCCGAAGACCAATTAATGAACACCCTGGTCAATCTGCTTTGATGAACTGAAACTCGATGTTTTTAATAAATATGTTTGTCTTAATTATGTTGTGTGTGTGTTTGCGTCTGTGTACCTTTGTAGAGGTATATGCTACATGGGCATGAGTGTTTACGTTGTTGTGTACGTGTGTTG